>NC_092859.1:62201327-62212127 GCF_032062135.1 Pyxicephalus adspersus
GGTAACTTTGGTGGCAGAAGGAGGAAAGGCAGCAGAGGAAGATCGAGCAGTTTGAGCTTGCTTCTTGGGCGGAGGTGGTTGCGCAGAGCTCTGTGCTTTTACCAGGTGTTCACGCCAGGTTACCCGTGCTGCTGCCATCAATTTGAGTGGGGCATGTAGCCGAGCATTACCTTTTTCAGGCTCCACCAGCGGTGAGCAGGAGCTCCAACGCAGATCAGCTGCTGTTTGTCGCATTGCTAGCAGTCAAGACCAGGCATCATTGTCATCCCCCACAACTTCTACCCCACCGTCCACTGGTTAGCATTAGCAGCATCCAACCTTCCATCCCCCAGATGCTGGAGCGCAAGAGGAAATATGTCCCAAATGACCCCAAAACAAAGCTGATCAATGCGGCAATTGCACAGCTGATAGCATCAGAGCTCCTCCCTTACCGGCTGGTGGACTCTAATGTGTTCCGTTACGCATTTCTCTGCAGGAACCCACAGTACGTTATGCCTAAGCGACAGTATTTTGCACAAAAATGTGTTCCTGCATTGCATTGGTTGGTCAAGCAAGCATGGACTGGGAAGATATATTTCCTATACAGCTTACTGGGTAACTTTGGTGGCAACAGGGGAAGATGCAGCTGCAGCAAGGCCTGCATACCTACCTCCGCCCAGAGCACATCGCCATGCAATTTCCTCCTCAACCTCCACTTCCACCTCCTTCTTTGACTCTTGTGCCTTAAACTATTCCTCCAGGGACACTTTGCAGTGGAGACTCAGCACCTCCTATTCGGCAGCATCTGTTTACCGCCAGCAAGATCCTGCAGTTTGCTATTTCGGTGCACAATTCCTACGTTGCCACGCAGTCCTGAGGTTGTGAAGCCTGTGTTCCCTCTGCCACAGGGGCGCAGCCATTCTAAGTGCCTTGTAGGAGCAGGAGGACATATGGCTAACTCCCAACAGACTTCAGCCAGGCAAGGTCGTGTGTGACAATGGGGCCAATCTGCTGGCAGCCCTGCGTTGTGGGAAAGTCACATACGTACCTTGCCTGGTTCACGTCATGAACCTGATAGTACAGCGCTTCCCTAGGAATTACCCAGGCCTCCAGCCGCTGTTTCTGAAGTTAAGAAAGTTGTCAGCGCATTTCTGCCGGTCGTACACAGCCAGTGCCAGATTTGTGGATTCACAGCAAAATCTGAACTTGCCAGTGCACCAGTTAATTTGTGATGTGGCCACACGTTGGAATTTCACCTTTTACATGCTGCAGCGGTTGGCTGATCAACAGAAAGCTGTGTTGGATTACTTGGCAGGGTCTGTTCGTTTGAGACGTATACCTACACTAACTTTCTTCAGCCCTGCGGAGTGGCTGCAAATGTAGGACTTGTGCACTGTATTGTGTCACTTTTTGAAGAGGCCACCAGGATGATCAACAGAGATCAGGCCTGTGTCAGTGACACCATCCCCATCATATGTCTGCTGGAACAGATGATGGTGGATCTCGGACACGACACAGAGCGGACGCTGCATCAAGAGACGTTTCAAACATCATCTCGGACATGCGTGCCTACTAGACATAGTGCACCACAAATCAAGGAAAAGAGGTGGAAGAGGATGAGGTGGACATTGCAGGCATGGCAGAAGGGGAGGAAGGGGCAGAGGAGTATATTGAGGGTACTTGAGCATCCATCCACCCAAACACAAGGCGCCATGTTCCGTGGATGGCAAGACCAGGCAGAGGAGGAGGACCACGACCCTGTGCTGCTGTTCGACCCACAGGAGTCTGGGTACAGAACTACCTCAGCTGTGGGTAGTTTAAGCCACATGACCGGCTTCATGCAAGAGTGCAAAGCCAAAGATACACACATTGAACACATTAAAAATAAGACTGATGACTATTGGATTGCTACATTATTGGATCCACGTTACAGCCTGAGATACAACAACTGATTTTGCCCCAATACATGGGACCTAAAATGAAGCACTACCAAGAAGTGCTTGTAATAATAATAATAATAATGTAATATTGTCTGGCTTTTAAAGTCAGGTACTGGGCAGGCAGCAGCATCATTTACAGCAGGAGGAGGAGGTGGTGGGCTCTGAGATGGAGTGTGGACGGCATTAGTTTCTGGCATCTAAAGTAAGGTACTGGGGAGGCGGCAGCATCATTTACAGCAGGAGGAGGAGGCGGTGGGCTCTGAGACGAGGTATGGACAGCATTATTGTCTGGCATTTAAGGTCAGGTACTGGACAGGCAGTAGCATCATTTACAGCAGGAGGAGGAGGTGGTGGGCTCTGAGACGGAGTATGGACAGCATTAGTTTCTGGCATCTAAAGTCAGGTACTGGGGAGGCGGCAGCATCATTTACAGCAGGAGGAGAAGGCGGTGGGCTGAGACGGGGTGTGGACAGCATTAGTTTCCGGCATCTAAAGTCAGGTACTGGCAAGGCGGCAGCATCATTTACAGCAGGAGGAGGAGGCGGTGGGCTCTGAGATGGAGTGTGGACGGCATTAGTGTCTGGCATTTAAGGTCAGGTACTGGGCAGGCGGCAGCATCATTTACAACAGGAGGAGGCGGTGGGCTCTGAGACGGAGTATGGACAGCATTATTGTCTGGCATTTAAAGTCAGGTACTGGGCAAGTGGCAGCATCATTTACAGCAGGAGGAGATTGTGGGCTCTGAGACGGAGTATGGACGGCATTAGTTTCTGGCATCTAAAGTCAGGTACTAGGCAGGCGGCAGCATCATTTACAGCAGGAGCAGAAGGCTGTGGGCTGAGACGGAGTATGGACAGCATTAGTTTCTAGCATCTAAAGTCAAGTATTGGGCAGGCGGCAGCATCATTTACAAGCAGGAGGAGGAGGCGGTGGGCTCTGAGACGAATCGTGGACTACATTAGTATCTTGCATCTAGAGTTGGGTACTGGGAAGGCAGCAGCAGTAACAGGCAGTAGGAGACGTTGGTCCCTGGTAGGGAGCGTGGACCACATTGGAGGTTGAGGCCATAAACTCTTTGGACAGTGTAGAAGCTGTATCTAATTGGGACATTAATGGATTAACGAAAATCACACTTTCCATACCTACTATCTAGTGAAACCACATAAAAGTAACGTACTTGGTGGAATACGCGGGGAGATACATAAATTTTATATCTAGCAAGTGCTATCACAGTAAAATATATGTATTTGCCTCACATAAATACACACATTTTTATGGGTTTTAGGATAGATATCCAAGTGCTATCAGAATTAAATATCTGCATTGTTTGTATAATAATACATACATTTTTATGGCTTTAGGGATATATAGCACAGTGGGATCAGAACTAAAGATCTGTATTTTCTGTGGAGAAACATAAGTTTTTATGGTCTTTTGGATCGATACAAAGTGCTATCAGAATTAAATATCTAGATTTTTGAAAGAGAAATATAGAAAAATATTTGCCAGTTACACAGCTCCATTGCAAGTTATAAACCTCAGAGAAAGAGTAGAGGTAGAGGGCCACTAGGGTGAGGAGTAGAAGGAGATGCCTAAAGGCTGTGCTCTTCCCATCTTGATGTCCGTGCAGCAGTTGACGACTAATCAGTACAATCTGCAGAGTGGGTGTTAAAGTCATTGCCGATCCAAGCCTTATTCATTTTATTAAAAGTGATTCGGTCGAAATTTTCTGCGGAAAGCCGAATCCGTTTTTTCACTCACTACACCCCCAGCTGCACTGAACGCTCTTTCAGATAACACTCTTGCTGCTGGGCAGGCAAGGATCTGAATGGCATGTTCTGCCAGCTCCGGCCACTGCTCAAGCTTGGATACCCAGTAGCCCAGTGGGTCATTTGCAGGTTGCAGATGTCCCATGCAGAGCTCATGTATTCCTTCACCATGACTGAGTACCGCTGCTCAGTGTCATTGGCAATTGCTGCACGACTGGCAGCTTGCTTCCGCTGAAAAAAAGCCTGCATAGTTAGGCTTAGACGACCTCTACTGCTGCTGTCACCCATGCCGCTTAAAGCAGTTGCTTGGCTCCCATGGCTGGTGGAACTGCCATGGGGATTCCTGCTGGCAGCTGGAAAGGCTGAACACAAGTCCATTACAAGCACTTCTTGGTAGTGCTGCATTTTAGGTCCCCTGTATTGGGGCAAGATCAATTGTTGTAACGTGGATCCAGCAATCCAATAGTCGTCAGTCTTTGTTTTTATGTGTTTTATGCGTGGATCTTTGGCTAGGCACTCCTGCATGAAGGATGTCATGTGGCTCAAACTACCCACAGCTGAGGTAATTCTGGACCCACACTCCTGTGGGTCGAACAGCAGCACAGGGTCATCCTACTCCTCCTCCGCCTGGTCTTGCCATCCACGGAACATGCCGCCTTGTCTTTGGGTGGATGGATGCCATGTACCCTCAATATCCTCCTCTGCCCCTTCCTCCTCTTCTCCCATGCCTGCAATGTCCTCCTCATCCTCTTCCACCTCCTCCTCTCCCTGGATTGGTGGTGCACTATGCATACTAGGCACGCATGTCTGAGATGATATTTGCAGCATTCGCTCTGTGTCGTGTCCGAGATCCACCATCATCTGTTCCAGCAGGCATATGATGGGGATGGTGTCACTGACACAGGCCTGATCTCTGCTGATCATCCTGGTCGCCTCTTCAAAAGGTGACAATGCAGTGCACAAGTCCTCAATTTGCAGCCATTCCGCAGGGCTGAAAAAAAGGTAGTGTGGGTATGCGTCTGAAACGAACAGACTCTGACACTTAATCCACCACCGCTTTCTGTTATTCAGCCAGCCGCTGCAGTATGTAAAATGTGGAGTTCCAACGTGTGGCCACATCACAAATTACCGGTGCACTGGCATGGTTGAGATTTAGCTGTAACTCCACCAATCTGGCACTGGCTGTGTACGACCGGCGGAAATGCGCTGACAACTTTCTGGCCTTCACTAACAGCGGCTGGAGGCCTGGGTAATCCCGAAGGAAGCGCTGTACTATAAGGTTCATGACGTGAGCCAGGCAAGGTACATGTGTGAGTTTCCCACAACGCAGGGCTGCCAGCAGATTGGCCCCATTGTCACACATGACCTTGCCTGGCTGAAGTCTGTTGGGAGTTAGCCATTTCTCCTCCTGCTCCTGCAAGGCACTTAGAATGGCTGCGCCCGTGTGGCTGAGGGAACACAGGCTTGGCAACTTCAGGACTGCGTGGCAACGTTGAAATTGTTCACCGAAATAGCAAACTGCAGGTTGGTGCTGGCGCTGAACAGATGCTGCCGAATGGGAGGTGCTGGTGCTGGGTCTCCACGGCAAAGTGTCCCTGGAGGAAGAGGTTGAGGCACAAGATTCAAAGGAGGAGGTGGAAGTGGAGGTTGAGGAGGAAATTACATGGCGATGTGCTCTGGGCGGAGGTAGGTATGCAGGCCTTGCTACAGCTGCATCTTCCCCTGCTGCCACCAAAGTTACCCAGTGAGCTGTAAAGGAAATATATCTTCCCACTCCATGCTTGCTCGACCAACTGTCGGTTGTCAGGTGCACCTTGCCAGAAACTGAGTGCTGCAGGGCCATGGACACATTGCTCTGCACGTGTTCATGTAAAGCAGGAACACATTTTTGTGCAAAGTACTTTCGCTTAGGCATAACGTACTGTGGGTTTGCGCTGAGGAATGCATAACGGAACGCATTGGAGTCCACCAGCCAGTAAGGGAGGAGCTCTATAGCAATCAGCTGTGCAATTGCCGCATTGATCAGCTTTGTTTTGGGGTCATTTGGGCCATATTTCCTCTTGCGCTCCAGCATCTGGGGGATGGAAGGGTGGATGCTGCTAATGCTAACCACAGAAACATTGGACGATGGTGTAGAAGTTGTGGGGGATGGCAATGATGGCTGGTCCTGACTGCTAGCAACGCCACAAACAGCAGCCGATCTGCGTTGGAGCTCCTGCTCACTGCTGGTGGAGCCTGAAAAAGGTAATGATCAGCTACATGCCACACTCAACTTGCTGGCAGCAGCATGGGAAACTGCATACAGCAAGGGAAAGTGCTGCATACAACACACAAAGCGCACTTGCATTTTTGGTGTCAACCCCCCCCCCAATAAAAAAAATCCACTTACTATTCATATTTACACTTTGTGAAGCATATTAGCTGCAAAGAAAAAATGGTAATGCTTGGCTACATGCGCCACTCAAATTGCTGGCAGCAGCAACACCAAGTTTGTTTGGGTTTTTGCCTCATTTCAAGTATTGAGCACACAGTTTACAGATGACCATAGTGTTGTCATCACTATGGACATTAAAAAATGCCCACACTGGCGAACATTTAACTGGGCCGAAAGGTGCTCTGGAGCTGGTGCTCGTGGTGGCGGTCTGCGGTTGTTGAGGCATAGCTGTGGGGACAGCTTCCGACGATTTACGTCTATGACTTGCCTCACTGGTAATTAAAGTATGCAGAGTGTGGGCAGTTTTTACCCTCTTCCTCCCTCTCCCCCTTTGAAGGTGCTCTGCAACCTTCTTCTTCTTCCTGCCTATGATGATCTCCTTGTTCGCCCCATGTCGGATCAAGGACATCATCATCATCAGAAGAGACAGTTTCCCTATATGTGCCAGTTTGAATTGGCTGGTCTGGCTCAGAGTGTTCTGGTGAAAAGTAAGTGGGGGGAAAGCCTGTGAACTGACTCTCTTTGTCAGATGACTCAAACAACTGAGCATCTTCAATGAATGATTGAAGCTCCCCCTCTCCAACCCCTCGGTGGGACTCCTCTACATACTGCCGCACACGTGACTTTCCTGCCGCTGATGAGGAACTAGGAGGAACAGGTGTATCATGGACTGTTTGGGACACCTGTAAGGCCTGTGTCTGGGACTGGGATGAAGAGGGGGTATATTCACTAGACCCAGGCTGGGTCATGTACTCCACTACCTCTTCTGCCTGGTGTGGCAATAATGGACGCCCACCACACACAGCAGTGCTTCTTGTTCTTGGGTCTGCAGCTAAAAACAAACTCATACTGGTTTGCTTGCCAGCACCCCTGCCAAAGCTGCCCTTTCCTCTTTGGCCAGACATTGTACAAATGTTTTTATTTTTTTGTGGCTTGACACCCTGCAAAATACTTTGTAGCTAATAATATATTTGTATATATATGTGTGTAATTATGTATATATATATATATTTTTATATATATGTGTGTATATATCTATATATATACATGTATATATGTATATATATATATGTATGTATATGATTTATGTATAGGTCAATTTGATGGGGGGGGGGTTGACACACAAAATGCTAGGGCGCTGTATTGTATACAGCACTTTGCTTCAGTGGTAACGCTTGTAATATGCAGCACAGTATACAAACTATATACTGCAGTATACACTGCGTCGGTGTGTCTGTCTCAGTACAAGTGTGATACTGTGCACGCAGTCAGAGAGGGGACCCTGCCTCTGGCTGCGTGTATGTAACACACTGACTGACTACCTATCTATCTAGCTTTCTAGCCTTCTAGCTTTCTATCTTTCTATCTATCACTCTATTTATCTATCTATCTAGCAAACAGTGAAACTTTCTACCTATCTGAGTACAGTAGATTTCAGGACTGCACAAATACAGTACAATCCAACAGTCTATCTGACTAATAGTGTGAGTGTGACACAGTCTACCAAAGTAAAGCACTTTTTTCACTTTGACAAAGAAAGCAAGCCAAGCAGCACAGAAAGGTTGTGATGCTATCAGCAAATCTCTGTCAGGAGTGGGAAATGCAGGCATGCCTTGGCCTTATATAGGCCAATGGCTGCCTGTGTGGCATGCAGTGACAGACAGCCAATCGGCTGTCTGCCACAACAAAGATGGAGGGGGCATCCCTGCTCTAATTGGAGGGCACTGTGCATCATGGGGGAGGTCCCCAGTTGTTTGAGTGCATTGTGGGAGGGCCGAATTCGGGTATTCGAATGCAGAAAATTTCAGGGCGGGTCCACCCGAATTCGAACAACAACACTAGTGGTGGCCTCCTCCACAGACGTGTCTGTGAATTCTGGTTGAAACTTTATTTTGTCTTCCGTCTCAGAAACCTGTTCATCTATATTGCTATGCTGGTCTGCATCCTTGGTCTCATTTTCATCCAAGATATAATCCATAATTTCACTTTTTGAATATCTTCTATGCATTTTGGAAATCTGCAAATAGGAGATGTGTGCTTTGCAAGTAACAAGACTAACTAAACAGTTCCTTCAATGTCTGGAATGCCTGTTTGTTTTGTCTATTTAGCTACAGATAAGAAGCCTGAGATATAAGCCCTGAATAGAGGAGGGAGAGGAGAGGGCTGGCTGTTAGTGTGATGTTTAGTGACTGAGAGCTGAGAGTTTGATTTTAGTGTGTGTATGATTTCAGTTTTGGCTCCAATTATTGTTATATATTCTTATATTTCAACCGGGTCGAAACTGACCATAAACAACACAATGGACATATTTTCAGCACAGCATTTTATAATTAGTGAAATCGGTTATTTTTGTTTTATTTTGTTTACATGGAGGATCCTGACAAAGTAAAAAAAAAAACCTTGATGCAGTAAACAAATTTATGTGGTACTTTTATTTATTTAAAAAATAAAAGCGGGTCATAAATGACCCTGAGTATATAGGAAGGTTAAGCAGCTTGACACTCTGTGTGACCGCAAATGTCAAAACCAGATTTACGCATAGTCCTGTGATGGCATATTTTCATTCAAAAAAGAAAAGAACAGCCAAAGCAATGTAACAGTTCTATATGGGTTTTTTTGCATTTCTTGTGTTAAGTACTACAATAAATTCTAAAAACATTGGAATTGGTTTACTACAAGAGTTTATAGCCAGTTCACTCAGGATAATTCATTTATTTTATTGATTATAGTGAAATTTTCCAAAGAACAAGGGGAAAATGGAAGCTACAGCCAGTATACTATAGGTACAAGGAGTGATGATTATGTAGCCACCCTCAAGCAGAAAATGTAGGGGACAGATCTAGGAAATATTATGATGAGTATTTGTAAGACATACCAGAGGTAACAAGCTGGTAAGTTCTAAAAAGACATTCACATACCAGGGGTCAAAATAGGAGCACGTAGCAGTACATATACTTTGTTAAAGTCTGTGGAAAACCTTAAGCAGATCCAGTATTTTCTAACATTTACTTAACAAAAGTATTCCTGTGAGCAGCAATAGTCTGCAAAACTAGAACAATAAAATAGTTTCTTCAGACCCTTAATACCACATCATATGATCCTTTTTATGAACGCAATAACTCATTTTGTTTTTGCCTGCATTAAAAGTTGGCTCCAAAATCATTTACCTATTGTAGCCAAGTAGTTCAGTTCTGTGTGCTCATAAGTTTACATGTCCTGGCAAAATTTGTACTATGTGTACAATTCTTTAAAGAAAACAGGCATGATCAAACAAATTCCATTTTATTTTGGATTCAAATTAAACTGTAAGGCATCATAAAATAGCATAACAATTAAACAAAAATTGGTAAAATAAGGAGATGCTTTATTACCACCCTTGCTTTCCTAGAGTGGAAGGGCTGGCCGCTCTTCATGGAAAAAGGCTGTAAAGAAAATGGTCCCTTCTAAATTCTTGGATTGCATGTCATGCAAAGTTTGCACATTTTAAATCTCCATAAAGTGGTTCCATGATAATAAGCTCGGGAGACTAATATGGCTACTCCAGCACCTTCAGTTTTTTTTCTGCTGTAACCCACTTGGGTAAACTTGTGTTTTAGATCATGGTCATGTTGGAAGATCTGAAAGCTTTCCATGCACAGCTTCCAAACTGATGACTGCAAGTTATTTTCTGATATTTAATGAGAACATGCAGAAATTCATCTTGCCTTTTATTTTCACTTTCATCTCTTTGTCCTGTAGTGACCATATATTTCAATGTTGGTCATATCATTCCAAGGGTTTTTTTTTGAGGCTTGTCTAAATGGAATTTTTGACAACATAGTGAGGTAATGACTGTAACTCACAAGTGATTCTCTTTTGAAAGGGGGTGAATTTACAGTTTTGGATCCAATCCCAGGTCTTCATTCCACTTTATTCCAATAGCAAAAGTAATTTATATTATTACAAACTAACTTTTTTAAAATTGTTAGGTAAAGAAAAGAGAATAGCTTTTAGCTTGTTTGTTTTTGTGTAAAGCATTTCTATTGAGGGTTTATAATATATTTTAACACATTTTGAATATTGATACAAAAGAACAATACATTCATTTGAAACAATGTATATTGCATATTTTTAAACGTATGTATAGCTTATTGGCATTCCCATACAAATCCCACACTGCAACATTCATAGTGTAGCAGCCAGCTATATTTAAACCTTTGTCCTAGAGTGTCAATATTCCCTTGGAGAAAGGATGGGAGAAACATTTTTGCATTCTTTCTAGTTTCCTGGATTGGAGGGTCATGTCAATTGCTGATAAGTTTTACTTGTTTTCTGGGTGTCTAGAAAGAATTCCCAACAATATGTATGTTGATTATCACTTGGTAAGATTGAACTGCACCAAAATGAGACCGCAGTACAAATCAAATAATGTACCAGTACAAATAAAAGTTATTTTCTTCCATGCTGGTAAAATTTCATCTCAGTTTTGGTCTTAGTCAACAAACACATTGCCGTTGTCAGATGGGTTTTGCATTTCCATTCCAAGCCTATGTTTTATTCAAGTCAAACTGCAGATTCAGGTCAAACTGCAGAATAAATGCACTTGTTATTATTAATATTAAACAGGATTTATATAGCGCCAACATATTACGCAGCGCTGTACATTAAATAGGGATTGCAAATGACAGACTAATACAGA
>NC_092859.1:62213488-62302791 GCF_032062135.1 Pyxicephalus adspersus
GAGAGTTGGTGCTCAGGTAATGGGTGAGTCTTTTGTAGACAAGGCATTCAAGAAGTTTGGAGATATATGGGAGAAGGAAGATAGGGCGGTAGTTGGAGGGTAGGGAGGGGTCCAGTGACGGTTTCTTTAGGATAGGGAGAATTATGGCATGTTTAAAAGCCGAGGGGTATTTACTAGTGGAAAGGGAGAGTATACGGAAGGGTGAGGCTGTGGGGGGGACCAGGGTTGGGTGAGATGTCACCAGAGAGTATCAGTGAAGTAAAAAAGTGCAGGAGCACAGACAGAGAAATAAGGAGAGTGAAAGAGCAGAGAGACAATGAGTTATCAGACTGGGGAGTGCAGGGAGTAGTGCCAACAAAGAGAAAGCAGGATGAATAATACATTTTACAGATAATTGGGAACCATATGCGTACAATAAACAATGTGGCAAACAGAAGTCCAAGAAAAGCAGTCCAATAATATGGGTTCAAGTGAGGCTTGTAAACTTGTTCCAGGGGTGCAGGATGATGATTCAGTCAAAGAGATGGTTTGATGAAATACCAGTATAGAATGGTAGCAGCAGTAGCAGAGAATGTGTTAGAGTCCAGGTGGATAAATCAGTCCAAAGGCAGGAGATAGTTGCAGAGTATAAATATATGTCCAAATCTGTTCCAATTCCTGTGTTAATTCCCTGGATTAATTCCCATTGCACTTATAATTTGGGCACTTGAGATTTAGGCACGTGACCAGGGTCCCAACGTGACCTTGCCTATAGTTTAAATAGAAGTGCTTTGGGTTCTGATTATGGATGGACTGATCAGAGTAACAAGAAATTTGGGATATCAGTTGAACCTGGGTAGGGGAGGGGTTGGCAGGGCAATAAATATCATATATGTGCACTTAGCTGGAACAAAGGGATAGTGAACAGATAAATCTATGAGGAGATTAAAATTGGTGCAATAAATTCATCTACAATGGCAGACGTACCATATACAATATCAGATGAGGGTTAACAATAACCCATTAACACAACCCCTTTTCTTTTATTGGTATAGACACTGGGGAAAATCTGAATGGGGCAAAGATTTTTTTTTGAGTTCCCTCTCTTTTTTATTTTGTACCAATGCCCCCAAAGTCAAAAGAAAAAAAAAAAAAGGATGCATTTAGAATTATACATATTTAATGAAATAATTGTGTCAGCCAGAAAACCAAAAGACATGGACGCTATCACTTATAACAACAATAATCAAAACAAAACTTTGATAATTTATCCAAAAAAGGCACACTTTTTTAAGTTATGTAACTCTCAAACCTCTAATGGCAACAAGTTTATTTTGAGCCTGATTAACACTGTCACTAACACTTTCAGTAATAATCCTATTACAACTTGGCAGCAGCGTAATCAATGAAAAACATATTATCAGAGCCCGAAGGGCCTGCTGTCATGGCATAGAAAGCCAGCAAGAATGTGACCTTGCATTCTACTTGTTAATTAAGAAGGAATACTGTTGTGTATACTTTCCAACTGTTCCTCATAAAATTTAATTTTTTCTTCCAGGTCTTTCTGCTCAATCAAAAAGGAAGTCTTTAATCTTACATAGTGTTTGTGGTCCTCAAGCTGAGCCTTATTTAAATATTTGGCCAATATTCCTGTGACCACTTGTTCTCTGCGGTCCAGGTTGTGTTTTAAATCTTTGGCGTCTTCTCTCTGTCTAGATAGGAGACTGTGCCGTTCCCTTAGTGATTGCTAAAAAAGTAAAAAACACAATTAGATCAGACATGTACAGTGCAAAATATTGGACAGCCAACACTTTCCACTTTCTATGTAATAAATTGACATGCAAAAGAAAATCAAATCAGAATAAGACACATTACATGTGCGGGGCATAGGGCAGACTTTGAACACTTCTCAGAATCATCAAATATCTTTTTGTACATTTGTGTGGTATTGCTTATTGTTTGCAGTTTCAATTTTTTTAAATAGTTTACACTTAAAGCAGACCTTTTTAAAAATTTAAAAATTAACTTTCCTTGAGAAGGGGATATTAAATAAAAAAAAAGGCCCTCTCTTTGGGGTAATATAAAAAAAAGCCAATCTCACACATGCGCAGTGAAAGGCACTCTTTTTATCCCCCATCTACGTCACCACCTGAATCAGGTGATGTAGGAAGAAAGGGGAAGAAGGAGGCTACCTGAACAATGTGGGACCAAATCAAGGGAACCTCCAAAGGGAATGATGGATCAGCGAAGGTATAGGTGAGCGAGTTTTTTTTTTTTCAGTTTACTCTTGCTTTAACCCCCCAAGTAGTAATCCCATGTGTAACTTGGGGTGGATTTTACCTGCAAATAGTGGTAATCCTGAGTCACACTCAGGGTCGCTTTTAATTAAAAAAAAAAAAAAAAAAAACACCTTACCGTTTTATTGTCATCCCGTTCTCCTGCTGGTCTCGGCAGGTCCTGTGGAGACGTCCTTTGCACTTCGCAGCTGGAGATCGAGGAGAGAGACGATCTCTGGGGTTTCCCGGTGACGTTGGTGCGGACGGGAGGATCGGCGGGAAAATCAAATCATTTAGTATTGGATGCCGAATTTTTTGAAAAAAATTGTATCGATCTGAATTTATTCGCGGCGAATCACGTTAAAAACAGCTATTTCCGGGCTGAAGAGAGCCTTGATAGTGGTGTAGAAAACTGTGCCTTGCAGTAACACGCATAAGGAGTCTGCTCTGGTAGTGAAATAATACTGTGAGTCAGTATGACATGCAGATGACAGGCGTCGCCATTAGAATCACTGCACACTTCACTTATTTGGGCAGTCACGGGACCAAAACTGACCAAATAACTCAAGTATGAACTCAGCCTTACAGGTCCATGTTAGCGTCAAGAAGAAGCGCACTCCTTTTACACCCTCGTCAGCTGATTCCACATAGATGTCTACAGAACCTGTACAAATAGAGCCCCCCGACAGAGTGGGGAGGGTGTCAGCAGTAAGTTTGTGTTCAAGTCACTGATTATTTTGCCCTTCCTCTGATCTGACAGAACAATAACCCACAAAAAACGGATTCTGTTCAAAAGCAGGAGTGGATCCAAAACAGAGATGACACGTGAATGGAATATTTGCATGTCTTCTGTGTTTTGTACCCACTCTTGCTTTTGGCTACCAAATCATAAGCCAATTCTAACGACCATACAGGCCTTACAGCGACTACACAGACAAGATCCGTTGTGTGTCACTTTTTTCCTTCCTTCTGACAGATCAGAAGAAGGGTCAAATAAATAGTGATGTCATCCAGGCCAAAAAGGCAAAATAGTGGCCCAGTCATGGAGTGGGGAGGGTGGGAGAACAGCTTCAGAAGTCCACAGAGTGGCACAATGACATAGTGGTGAGGTTGAAGCAGCATGAGGAGACCACAGAGTGGCCCAATGACAGAGTCTGGAGGTGGCGGCAGCATCAGGAGGCCACAGAATGGCACAATGACAGTGTGGAGGTGGCAGCAGCATCAGGAGGCCACAGAGTGGCACAATGACAGAGCCTGGAGGTGGCGGCAGCAGCAGCATCAGGTGGAGGCCACAGAGTGGCACAATGACATAGTGTAGAGGCAGCATCAGGAGGCTACAGAGTGGCACATCGACAGTGTGGAGATGGCAGCAGCATCAGGAGGCCACAGAGTGGCACAATGACAGAGTCTGGAGGTGGCGACAGCATCAGGAGGCCACAGAGTGGCACAATGACATAGTGTGGAGGCAGCATCAGGCGGCTACAGAGTGGCACAATGACAGTGCGGAGATGGCAGCAGCATCAGGAGGCCACAGAGTGGCACAATGACAGAGTCTGGAGTTGGCGACAGAGTCTGGAGGTGGCGACAGCATGAGTAGGCCACAGAGTGGCACAATGACAGAGTGTGAAGTTGGCGACAGCATCAGGAGGCTACAGAGTGGCACAATAACATAGTCTGGAGGTGGCGACAGCATCAGCAGGCCACAAAGTGTCACAATGACAGAGCCTGGAGGTGGCGGCAGCAGCATCAGGAGGAGGCCACAGAGTGGCACAATGACAGGGTCTGGAGTTGGCGACAGCATCAGGAGGCTACGGAGTGGCACAATGACAGAGCGTGGAGGTGGCGGCAGCATCAGGAGGAGGCCACAGAGTGGCAAGGTGACATAGGGTGGAGATGGCAGCAGCAGCATGAGGAGACCACGAAGTGGCAAGGTGACAGTGTGGAGATAGCAGCAGCATCAGGACACCACAGAGTGGCAAGGTGACAAGTGGGGCGGTGGGTGGCAATACCAGTACCTGGTGACGAAGGTGGGTGAAAGAAGGAGCACTTGGCATCTGATGTGTGGCATCAGGCAGGTGGCAGCATCAGAGTAGTAGCTGAGGCAGGTAGCCAGAAGAAACTGGTCTCTTTTGTCAAGGTTTGGGTGAGGCGGCATGGATCAGATGCATCAGGCATTGGTGGGTGGAAATCCTGGCAGATCCACGCCTGATTCATCTTGACAATGTCAGTCTCTCCACATTTGTGGACAAGTGAGTTCTTCTTGGGGTAACTATGGCCCCCGCCACACTAAACACCCGTTCTGATGCCACACTACTGACCGGGTAGGACAGCTTTTCCAGGGCAAACTCGGCCAGTTGCGGCCACAAATCCAGTTTGGCTACCCAGTAGTACAGCGAATCTTCAATGACGGCTTTCAGGGTGCACTTCAAGTATGCCACCACCTGCTGGTTCAGGTTCTGCTCTATGTCTAGCTGCTGGTGAGTAGTTTCTTCACTATGCGGGTGAAGAAAGCTGCTCATCGGTGACTCTAGACTCTGCTGAGGCTGCTGCTGATTGAGCTGGTACTGCTCCTGCCACCACACCCCTCCCCAGCAGCCATGGCAGTGGAACCTGAGTGCAGAGGGCCCCTCCCGGTCAGACCTGCGAGAGGATGGACAATGGCACAGATAGGCACCGGCCAACTGACTTCATAGGATGTCCCTGTAGTAGTTCAGTTTGTCCTCCCTCTCAGTGGGTGTAAAAAAGGCCCCCATTTTGGACCGGTAGCGAGGGTCCAACAAGGTGGAGAGCCAGAAGTCATCCCTCTGCTGAATGGTGACAATTCGGCTGTCACTAAGCAAGCAAGTGAGCATGCAGCAGGCCATTTATGCAAGTGACTCGGAGGAACTCTCTGCCTCCATCTCCACTGCATACTGCCACGGTGTGTCTGGGTCCTCGTCTTCCTCATCTCCCTCTTGCTCCTGCTCCTCTCCTGTCACCTGAGTAGAAAAACCACCCATTTCCCTATACATTGCCTGTGTTCCAATGTCCTCCTCCTCCTCCAGGTCAGCCCCCACAGGGCTCATGTGGCTGTGAGATCTAGGCGCTACGTCTCCAGTCCCCTGACCAGCCAGATTTACCAGCATCTGTTCCAGGACATGAAGCAGTGGAATGACGTTGTTCATCCCATAGTCCTGGCGACTGACAAATAACGTGGCCTCCTCAAAGGGCCTTAGCAAACGGCAGGTGTCACACATAAGCTGCCACTGGCTGACATCAAAGTTACACATGGGAGTACTCCTATCCGCTTGGATCACCAAGAATTCATTGATGGCCTTTCTCTGTTTGTATAGTCGGTCCAACATATGGAGGGTTGAATTCCAACGGGTGGAAACGTCGCATATCAGCTTATGTTGGGGGATGCCGTTCTGCCGCTGCAGCTCAAGGAGGGTGTGCTTTGCGGTGTACGAGTGGCTCAATTGCATGCAAAGTTTACTGGCCTTTTTTTAGATGTCTTTCAGATGGGTGGAAGACTTCAGGAACCGCTTGACAACCAGATTAAACACATGTGCCATGCAGGGCGCATGACTCAGCCTTCCTTGACGCAGTGCCAACACCATGTTCTTCCTGTTGTCGGTCACCATGGTTCAGATTTTAAGTTGTCGCGGAGAAAGCCAGGGTTCGATTTCTTGATGAATCACATGGAGCAGTTCCTCCCGTGTGACTCCGTTCGCCCAGGCAAATCAGGTGCAGAACAGTGTGACACCGCCGTGCCCTGCACATGTGGTATGCTGGATGGGCACTGTGAATTGTCCCTGCAGTGGAGGCTGAGGACACGGTGGAGGATGAGGAGGCAGAGGCGGATGTTGTCGCAGGGCCAGCGGCGTGAGAACGTGGAGGCAGAAGCGGTGTCACCTGGCCAATTTAAGTTGCTGGTGTGGCTGTGCAGGAACCACATTCACCCAGTGGGCCGTAAAGGACATGTATTGTTCCTGATCGTAAGTACAGCTTCACACGTCGGCGCTGCCGTGCACTTTGGCAGACATCGACAGGCTCAAGGACTGGCCCACCTTCTGTTCTACATATTTGTGCAGGGCTGGTACTGCCTTTTTCGCGAAGAAATGACAGCTTGGGACTCTCCACCTCGGCTCGGCACAAGCTATCAGTTCTCTGAAAGGTGCAGAGTCCACCACTTGGAAAGGGAGGGACTGCAGCACCAGCAACTTGGACAGGAGCACATTCAGCTTCTGTGCCGTTGGATGAGTGCACGCATACTGTTGTCTCTTGGCAATCGCTTTGGTGATCGATTGCTGACGGAATGGCTGACGAGGAGTAGGAGGCGGAGCAGGAGCATCTGGACCAGCAGAAGATGGAAATGACATACAGCTCCCTTCAGCTGAGGTGGTGGAGCCTTGACTGCCTGAAACCCGATGTATCCACTTGGAGATGCATCAGTTGCTGTGGCAGGCTGGACCACCACATCAGAGCCACCGTTTTCCCAGGCTTTATGGTGACGCTGCATATGTTGACGCAGGGCCGTGGTGCCAACATTGGCATTCTGGCCACGCTTCACCTTCTAGCCACATATTCTCCATATAGCCATGTTAACCTCCTCCGGCGGCTTAACAAAAAACTGCCACACCGTCAAGTAGGTGATTTTCCCCCCAACACTCCGCACTGACTGCTACCGCCGCTGCCTCCGTGAACCCCT
Source organism: Pyxicephalus adspersus (assembly GCF_032062135.1). Lineage (NCBI taxonomy): Eukaryota > Metazoa > Chordata > Amphibia > Anura > Pyxicephalidae > Pyxicephalus > Pyxicephalus adspersus. The sequence goes on from NC_092859.1 coordinate 62,220,434, forward strand.
GCACCACTACTTCCCAGGCAGGTAGGCTGCTGCAAAGCAGGTGGTCTACCCCGGGCACGTTTGGCTCCCGACCTCCCACTGCTGCCACCCTGCTGACTCCCAGCCATGCTACCACCTTGCTGGCTCAGCTGCTGCCTCACGGGTAAGCTGCCACCCTCTTCTCCTGATGATGATAAAGCCTCTTCTTCACCTGGCTCCCAAGTGCGATCGGCTTCATCATCGAGTAGTGTCTGCACATCACTGATGTCCTCCTCAACGGTCTCTGGGTCAGGAGCCTGACTGCTCGCAACACCACCTCCCACGTCACTCTCCTCATCACTACTTGCCCACCTAGCGGAGGAAGCAGCGGATGTCTTCTCCAGATCTTGGCTGGGCAGTAGCTGCTGACTGTCCTCTACTAGCTCGTCCTCGCTGTATAGTGGAGCTGAGCCCACAGCATACAACACTTCTGTGGCTGAGGGAACAGCAAAGGACAGAGGCAGGTTGAGGACAGGTGAGGGCACAGGGCCTGCTCCCGGGCCATGCCAACTAAGGGTTGTGTCTAACGAACCCAACGACCGTTGGCTGGGGGTGTCTGATGTCAGTTGGGATAAGGTGGATGACCGAGTTAACCAATCAAGAACTGCTGGGTTGCTGGTCAAGGCACAACCGCTAGATTACACCGGGAGCTCAGGCCTCTCGCTGCGACTCCTGCTGACACGACCCCTTACTCTGCTGCAACCTCTGCCTGCGCCAGAAATATTTAGGCCTCTGCCACTCCTCTGTGCATGGCCTGGCACTTCTCTGTCTGACATACTTTTAGATGAACTAAATAAATTAAAAGCAAATAAAAAAAACCCTAAAAGCAACAAATATATTTTTCTTTTTGTACTGAAATAGGCCACTAAACGCTTTTACCACAAATAACTGCAACAGTGAACAGCATATATATTTTTCTTTTTGTACTAAAATAGGCCACTAAACGCTTTCACCACATATAACTGCAGAAGTGAAATGTGTAAATATTTTTCTTTTTTCACAGATGTAAGCCACTAAAAGCTTTTCAACATAGCACTTGCACCCCAATAACAAGAACAAACTGCTGGAATGACAGAGCTGTATAATGGCTATTTGGATCCCCAAATAATCTTTCCCTGCACTTGTAAATCGCTTTTCTAGCACTGGCCCCAGCGCCTTCTGACGTCTCTCCCTGCACTAAGATGCTGTGAAATGATTTCTCCCTATCCTTTCCCTGCACTTTAAATCGATTTTTTAGTTTTTTTTTCCTTACAATGAGGTTTTTGCTATCACTCTCCCTAGAGCCTGCAGACGTCTCTAAATGTCTTAATCCAAGATAGCTGAGGCTATTTTTAGGCCTGTGACTTAACAGGGTTGGCTGGCTGCTGATTGGCTGCATGCATGGCATTATGGGTCATCCCGCCTTCCCAGAGTTCCTTGCCCCATGTCCTCACACGTATAGCCACCATTTCAGAAAAAAATGTGATTCGTTACCACGAATCGCAAGGAAATTTGCATTCATTGGGAACCGAATTTTTCCTGAAATTCAAGCCGAATTCCACTTTGTCAGCTTCGATTCGCTCATCTCTAAATATAGCCTACAATGAAAAACATTTCCATGCCAAAAGTTTTACCGCTTTTTGCATAGAAATTTGAACGGAATTAGACCGCTAGGGAGGTTAATCAAATAATTACAACCACAAAAAGTTTCTGTGCTTAGTTCAAAAAATAGGACTTTTTTCACTTCAAATTAATCAATCATTTTTTACACCCCTTGAACAGGGTTGGTTATTCAGAGTGAGCACCTTTTTTACAGAAATCTTTTCACAGATTTAGTTCGATTATTTAATTAGTCAACTATTCATATTCTTAGTTGGCGCACTACTGAACTTATATTTGGACCAAAGCTAATTTTTACCACTTCAGGGGAACAGTGCTGTTTTGTTATACCACAGACTCTCCATATCTGGGATTTACACGGTCCAACTAAATGCATAAAAAGGCCTTCCCTGCCACTACAAGCACTGGATCAATTAAAAGGCAGCAGGATGAACAGACTACCGTTTCATAATCAAAAAAACAGTGGTCATCAAGGATTGGACCCTTAAGGGAGGCATACAAAAATAAGTTTCTAAGTGCTATTGAAATGGAACTACTGGTGTCCCTTCTGTAATAAAACATACTTTCTGTTTTCTAATAAAACATACTGTCTGTTCTCCATCTTTTTTATGCCACTCATAACTTGAGTAGAAGGTCAATATCCTCCAGTCCTAACTAAAGGTATGGAGATCATCCTTAGGGACTACGTATTAGTATTGAATATTTTGATGTTGTCACACCATGATGTTTAACAAGGTACCAGCTTGTCTCCCTGAATGTATCACCATGAGAAATAAACACTAATAAAATGAACATTTATAGTAAAACCTAAATAAAATGTTTGATTTTCTCCAAGTTATACATAACCCTAAGACAGTATAGTACCTTTCTGTGGGAAAAATAAAGATTAGGGGGAAAAAACAAAAAAACTATTCTAAAATGAAAAAATTGTTTAAATACAGTGGTTTGACATTACATTCTCCCTGTACATATTTAAAATGATTTAGCAGAATACTGCAACTCTGAAATACAACCTTTAGGAGATTAGGGTTGTATTATTCATAGTCATGCAATAAAAAATGATGAACCAACCCAACCTGGGATATGGTGGATTTTTTTAGCCATGCCTGCCATGTTTTGGCTGCAATTTTCCACAGGTCCATCAAATAAAGATAATTATTTGACAAGAAGGCATTTTAGTGTGTAGGGCTATGCAGTTGTACTGATGCAAACTTAGGGGTAAGTTTTCAATACATTGATTTCTTTATAGAAAGTGAGAGGCAGTGATTGTATATATGATTATATATATGATTATAATATATGTTAATAATGTTAATATGTTTAATAATGAATGATTATATATATGTTAAGGAGCAAGTTAGTAACCCAAGTTTGAAGTACCTTAGAGGGTGACAAAATGGGGAGATTGAAAATGGAGTGATAATGAGTATTAATAATATATCACATATAGCTGACATCCATTCAAGCCAAAAATTGTGGCAACATTGCAAAAAAAATAGCCAAATGTAAACATATTATTTCTATTGAATTTTGTGTTTGTTTTTCTACTGTGCAGTTGTTTAACTAATACACATTTATTTTATAAATGTGATGAATCAAAGTTAGTAATCTTGCCTTTGCAATATTAGGGTCTTTAAATCTCAGCAAATACGCTGCATGTTTGTATGTTCTCCCTGCATTTTCATGGGTTTCCTCCCACATGCCAAAAGAATATTAGTAGGCAACTGAATCCTTCCACAAAATTGGCCTTTAGACTGTGTTAGTGGCATAGGACTAAGGCAGGGACATTGGACTGTGAGCCTTTTTAATAGACACCAAGTTATATGACTGTAGACTTTGTACAGCGCTGAATAATATATCCGTGCTATATAAAAACAATAAAAAAATATAAATAAATATATATATATATATATATATATATATATATATATATATAATGCTATATACAAACCAATACTTAATAATTACTTTTTTTCATGTACATTACCAGTTTTACTACAATTACTAGTACAGATTACTAGTACAAATTAGCAATTAGATAAAAGATGTTTAATGAAGAATAAGGTTTCAGATAAACTATTAGAACTAGAAACAAACCTGATAAATCTACACACTTGTGCAGAAAATATTCACTTACCATCTCATCAGCATCTGTATTTTCATCAGTTCTACTCAAAGCGTTTTCAACCCGAGCTAGCCTTATGGTCAGACAGAACAGCAGGCTCACCACTTTCTCCAAATCCCCAATGAACATCAAATAGCGTTCATATTCATTGGGTTTACAGACTTCTTTTGCTATAGCCTCCAAATTGGTACCATGAGTTGTGTTGTCACTGATCTCTGACAGAAGGGATTCTCTTTGGGCAAAAAGTACCTCCAGTTGTGAATTTATGTTTGACATAAGTTCAATCTGAAAGAGAAATATAAAAAATTGTTAAAAAAGTGATTTCCTATCAAATCATTGCTTCCAGGTAAACTGGGAATTTTATTTCTAGTTGCCTATTTCTAAAACCCATTGTGTATTATACAAAACCCCTCCTAACATATATCCCAGGTTCTTTCCAAATACCTTTAAGAATGTGCCTGTAGCACCTTCTCCTGAGAAGATGTGGTTATGCAAACATAACTATAAAGAGAAAGTGAGACTACTGTGTTCAAAGAACAATGCCATAATTAAAGCACAGGCCCCACTATTTATGCACCAATGCAACAGTGACACCTACTGGGGAACAACAGAGGGCACCTGTGAGCAATGTATTTCCAGAAGTGGGAGGACACCTGAGTAAGGGGTGGATATACATACAAGTGTGGCTGAATGTGGCTAGGGGTCCTGAAGGTATATAAAAAGGGACAATTGCCTTAAATCTCTCCTATTGCTCCTCTCTCTTTTCTCTCTCCAGTCTTCTTGGAACCCAGCCAAGGTGCAGGATACAGAGGACGGACTCTTTTCGTAACATATCATTTTACTTTGTTTATGTGATCATTATTTAGCTTATTTGGAATAATTGTTGATTTGTTAATTCTTTTCTCTGTTAACAAATATCTTGTTATTTAGGATCTGTGTGATTATTAAGTTAATAGAGACTTAGTAAAGATACTGCTTTCAAGAAAGGGGATAACATAAGGGAAACAAGAAAAAAAATTTTCACTTTGTTTATATCTATTGAATACCGATTCAACATTACTAACCTTTTTGGAGGTGATTTCATTTAGACATTCCTTATATTTCCGCTGAAGCAACAGCGTAGTCTTTGAATGTGATTTAGACATACCTTCAACATTCACCCTAATAGTAAAAAAAAAACAAACAAACAAAAAACACATGACAATTTACACAAGACAATTTACCTATTGACAGTAAATAACAATAGCTGATTGAATAGTGTCTGTATACATGGAATTAAGGAAAAAAAATATTGGTATTGTATAATCGGAAGTCTGGCTTTCTAGTACAGTATCAAAGCAGAAATCCAAATACGTTCACCTTCTTATACTTTCACAGACACCAAAATCCATACTGAATACAGCTTCATTTTACATTTTTATATTTCAGCAGGGTTCCACCGACATTTCTTATTTCAAAGAATATTTAGTACTTTTCTTTTTCTTTTTTCTAAACCAATTTATGACTTGGTTATGACTTGGTTTAGGCCTTTGCTATTGTTCAAAGCCAATATTTTTTTTTTAATTATGTCTTTTAAGGTTTTAAAAGGTTACTTTTAAAACCTTTAAACACATAATTAAAAAAAAAATATTGGTCTTTTCAATGTTCAGGTCAAGTAACAGGATTAGTTTGTGTTAGATATGTTTAAGATCTGACAAATGTTCAATAAACTGCTTACTCGTCTTTCTTCAGTCCTTTATTTCTGCATTTTTCCAGTACTGTCATATCCACTTGAAAAAGGCTTTTCAGGAGACTGATTGCAGATGTCCTTACAGGAAGGGGTTTTATAATGTCCACCAGGGACTTGTCTTTAGATACAATCTCTTTAACCAGTTCTGCACATCTCTCCTCTGCAGAAAGCTTTGATGTGATTCCAGTCAAGTCCTCTCTAGCTACATCTTTATCCTGCAAACTGGCATCTATTTCTTGCTTGGTGAATATATTGAATTGGCTGTGTTCATTATATCCCTTAGAGCTAATGGTCCGGATACCGATCATCTGGCTGAATGGGCTAGGCTCTAGCTCTTCTTGATGCATGCTGCTCATTGAGTCAAGGTCAGAGCATTTTGTATGTTTAATTACAGCTTCAGTGTCTTGATCTTCAGCTGTAAAGACTGTCGACTCTCCGATTACTGAACTTCCACAAAGGTCATTCACATCAGCTCTCACTTCCATATCATACCCTAGAAGATCTTCGTCAGTTGTCTCCAAGCTTAAAAAGAAAACAACCACAAGTTACTCATTATTCAGGATTAAAAATACCACTTGATATCTTGATGTAGATATGTACTGTGCACCAACATTTTTAAAATGACAACCTGCCTGTTCCGACAGCCTGTGCTGTTCCACAGTTAGCAATGACATGAAATATTTCCTAAAGGCAAAGAGGTTACAACACTAACATGATCACAGCAAATGTATCATGCAGCCCTGATTTTTTTTGTTTAGGAGTGCCAAGGACAACTTATTACTCACAATACTTGTCTGGTTGGTGTCATGTGCCAGTATAGGACTGGTGGCAATAAATGTCCAAATGACAGATGTCTAAATATGGGAGAGATGGACAGAGCAAGATTTTCAATTACTTTTCTGTAGGTGGTATCATTGTGTAGTAATTCTGCTACACAACTTTAGGTTTAGGTGCACATGATATAAATACAGGGAAACTAACTAGGTAATACACAAAAAACTAGATTTAGGACAAAATTTATGAGCAATGTATGACTTGGTTTAGGCCTTTGCTATTGTTCAAAGCCTTGGAAGTCCAAAAAAACATACCATACAGACTTTCACAGACTACAAAAAATATAATATATATTTAACAATATTTATTTGAGAAATGGTTGTTTTAAAACATTTCCAAAAGATAGGAAGGTGAAAGGAAAAGGTGCCCACTTCCAATACGTCATGTTGTGCATATAGGAAGGGAAGTGAAAGGTATAATCTCCAATTATACAAAGATTACAAAATATGTACTTTCAAGGAAACATGCCATGGTGACCTAAAAATGCTAGATTGTATATTGATTCAATAGTTTCATTACTTCTGAGCCATGGATAAGAATCTGGTACCTAAGCTAGTCTTGAGAGGAAGTAATTGTGAACAGCATTTTTTACAAGGAGCTCAGCAATGATAAGCCCTGAATTTCTCTCATTGTAGTTTTTATTTAGGATTCATTCTCTATTATTTACCTCCATTTTTAGAGAGCCCAAACATATTGTAATAACTACAAACAATACCTTGCTACATGTGTGATCAGATGAACAGGTAAAGCACCATGTGAATATGGATTGTCCTCAAAAGCGTAGTGTACACTCTGTTCGTGCTGCAAACGGTTTAAAACCCTATTTTCTATTTGCTGACAAAGTGAAATATCAGCAGCTGTAGGGTAAAATTGTGAAGGAGTGATTCTGGAATTGTCTGAGGAAACAACATTTGTTCTCAGGGTCCTGGAATGTTTCTCTTGTGCTGAATTTTTAACTTCTGATCTGTGAGGATCCAGAAAATCCTCCTGACTTGTTTGTCTGGGCTGCTTTTCTGGTGTGTGCTCAGCACATGCCTTTAGCTTGTCTTGATGGAGCACAGCTGTGCCAATTGTAGATTCCGACCATGGTATGAGAGTGCCAACTTTATTGTGGTAAATTTCATCACTGCTTTGACTCAGCACAGAAAGCTTTGTTTTGTCTGTGATTCCCAATTCTTCCATGGACTTCCCCCAACTTCTGGCTATAAAAACTTTTTCTGTCTCACAATCAGCATTATCCCCCATGACACACAATCTGTTTTGGGTGAAATATATATCAATATTAAAAAATATGTATATTTTAACTATGGTGTATATACAAATTGTAAAATGAGAGGCTCTATAACAATGATCAAAAATGGTAGAAATTGACCAAATACCACCTCCCAAACATATATACATACACACACACACACACACACCTTAAGTCATGTGCAAAAATAGGTAAGAGAAATCTACATCTTGTTGCATATTTGAAAAGCAAAAAAAGCATAAGGGGAAGAATAAAAAAAAACATTTAGGCATTTAAACCACAGGAGAAAAAAAAAAAAAGGGTGGGGGGTAGGGAGAAGTTATTTGGGGAGACCAACTGGGTGAGGAAGAGTACTGAGGGGGACGCACTCCTAGAGATTACACGTTGCCAAATTCAATCCAGGGGTCCCATGTCTTATAAAACGTATTCAGGTTGTTCTTAAGGGTACACGTCAATTTATCATTAATCATTATTCAAATAATTTTATGTTTAGTAAAATCAAGAGGAATTTTGTAAGCTTTCCAGTAACAAGCAAACTTTCAAGTAACTAGCAGAATGTATTTAACCTCCTGAGTGATACATTTCTGTCTGGATTTATATGTCTAAAAGCGGTACATTGTTTTTCACGAAAATGTATTTAACAGTATAGTAATAGTATGAGTATAAAAAAAGTTGGAAACACAAAATCATGTCAAAATAATGATTAAAAAAAAAGTTTTTTCATTTTTTTAAAATCAAAAAAATAAATAGTATACTCATACTACTAAATTATACTGTAAAATAAATGTTCATGCAAGACAATGTACTGCTTTTACACATATAAATCCACTGTATTGCATTCAATACAGTTATTCTGTATTGAATGCAATACTAGTAGATTTTGAATTTCCAGCCCCACCGGCAACGTACACATGCACCAGCGTCACCGGGAACTCCCCGGTGACTCATCGGGTGCAGAAGATGCTGGAGAAAGAAGAAAGAAGACACGAAGGAAGAGAGAAGACGCGAAAGATGACGCGGGACGCTGGCGGATCAGGTAAGAGTCGATTTACTATTTTTCCCATAGGTTACTGCTTTTAGCATCTTTTCTCTACCCTGAGTCACACTCGGAGTTACCACCCAGGAGGTTAACCAGTCTGATGAACTGTCTTGGAACGGATTCCTCCAGCTGCGGAAACAGGGCACTTTCCACTCATTTTTGGAGATAAAATTGTGTGACTATATATGAGATTTTAAATTTGAATCCAGAATCTCTGAACTTGAGGGCAGCGCCACCAAACATGGTACAGAGTTCCCATCTGACGGCAGCTTCTATAGTATAAGGGGGAAATATTTGCATTTAGTTTATTAATTCTGACCAGAACCAAACACCACCGCATCAACACTTTATAGTTACTATAAGTGAAGTATTAAGGGATACCTTGACATAGAAATTGACAACTCTTGCCAAACCTGAGCACTCCAATCTACCCCTAGATTCACTTCCTATTGTTTTATGTAGAAAAGTTTTTTATCTAGGGGAGATAGTGTGCTATAGACCGCATATATCCTCCCTTTAGCTTCAGTGATCATGCTACAAGATTTTTCAAACGCAGTGCTCTGGTAAGGAGGAAACACCCCTTTAAGCTTATTTTGGATAAAGGATCTGGCAGGAGGGTGAATTTCTCTTGTAGGTGTTAACAACTAAGGATGGCTTTCCCATTTAACAAATCTCCAATGCAGAAAAACCCCTTGTTGCACCACCACCGAAATCGACCCTGATCACATCCAGGAAGAAATTCAGGGTTTTGCAAAAGAGGTGTAAGAGTAGCATGTTGGGAGTGAAGTTTGTAAATATTCTTTTGCCCATCCCAAACTGCTAAAGCATAAGAGAAAGGGGCAGAGAATTGCAGCTCTTATTGAAACATATCCACATAGGTACCCCTATCGGTATGGAAGGGCAAGCTAGGGCTTCCAGGTCAGTCCACTGCGGTCTAGGATGTGGTAGAGTGCTCTGTCCTAGAGCTGCTTTTTGAGCCCCTCTATGGTATAGTGCTGTATTGGGAACTCCCAAACCTCCCAACTTCTTTGGGGTGTACAACGTTGATGCATTGATACCGTGTTGCTTGTTGCCCCATACAAATTTGAGTAGCTTGTTCTGTATGTTTAGAAAAATAGTTTTAGGGATAGCTATATGGAGCGTCCTAAATAGATATAATAGTCTAAGTAAAATATTCATTTTGTTCGTTGCTATTCTTCTAAACCATGAAGGAGGGGAAGAATTCCATCTGTTTAAGTCTCTTGCTATTGTGTGGAACAAAAAGGGGTAGTTGGCTGAATAAAGCGTTTTCAGAGAGGTGGTAATTTGTATGCCAAGATAATTTATGGCTTTAGTATTCCACTTAAAACCAAAGTTCACTTTGTGTTACTACAGATTCCGTGAGTGGGATGTTGAGGGCCACTAATTTATTCCTATTAATTTTTAGTTCTGAAAATTCTGAAAGCAGATCTAACTTTTTAAACAGGTTAGGTAAGGAAATTAGCAGAGATGAAACATACATTAAGGCGTCATCCGCAAACAAACATTTATGTTCTGTAGGTCCACATTTGATGCCCTTAATATCTGGGTTAGGTCTTTTACTTATTGCTAGAGCTTCAATTGCTAAGGCGAACAGTAGGGGAGATAAAGGGCAACCCTGCCTTGTACCTCTGCTAATTTTGATTAAAGGAGAGTAATACCCCTTTATTGCTATTCTTGCTGAAGGTGTTGAGTATAAGGAAGTAATCACTCCACGGCCAAATCCCATTTTTTCTAGTAGTGCATTTAAATATTCCCAGGACACACCATCAATTGCTTTGTGCAGATCCAGCGAAAGGATCGCTTCTCCTTCTGGGACCCCATGCCATTTCCCTTGTATGGCTGATATCAAGTCAATTGTCCTTCTGGTTTGATCAGCAGCCTGATGGTGGTGTAAAAAGCTTACCTGATCCGGGTGGATATACTGATCCATAAAGGCCCCTAGTCGTAGAGAGAACATTTTTGTCAATATTTTTAGGTCACAATTATTCAGGGAGATAGGCCTGTAATTTGTAATCTCTGTGTGGTCTTTATCTGGTTTAGGGTGTACACTTATTAGTGCTTTATTATCTTCCTCAGGAACCCTATTACCCTTACAATGGTAATTAAAATAAAATGGTAAATGGAGGGCCAGAATTTCTCCAAATGTTTTATAATAAGCGGTGGGCAAACCATCTGGCCCAGGTGCGCTGGAAAAATCATGAAATGCCTCTAAAATCCTGCCTCTATAATCTTGGGAAGTTTAGCAGTGGGTCCTCTAGGATTAAGTTTATTGGCTAGTAAAGTGCCTGGTTTATCTCCCCAGGTACCCAAGGAAATTAATTGGCCTATGATGTGCGCTTTATGGGTGTAGTAGTAGATAGTAGTAGAAAAGTTCTGTGGATCATTAAACTGGAAAATTTCCTTTAGATGGTCCCTGATTGTTATACAATGCCTAGGGTCAGCTAGTAGAGATTCATTTAGTCTCCATTGGGAACGTGTTTTTTTTTTTAGAGCCTATATCCTTTAACCGAAACAGTGCAGCGGAACAAAATGCAAATCTCAAGCTTTGTGTAAGGAACTTACCTTTCCAGCAAGCCCGTGGCGTCCCTGGGGATCACAGCCGGTGGGGGAGACGCCGCTGCAGCAGGCAGCGTGGCCGAGGCTGCTGCCCTGTTCGCAGCGCGTCTCTCCCGGCTGGCGGAGGGATCCGTTCTGGCCTACTGTTCAGCCAGGCGGCATCCCCAGCATCCCTTTGGACGTGAACAGTGAAGTTCTTGTTCTCAGCACTCTTGCAGACGTGCAAAGTAGGGCACGTCCGAGGGGTGCTGTGGGAAGAGGTGCGCGCGCTACCACACGTGCCTCTTGTACCCCCCAGGTGCGAGGCACTTGGCTGCCTCTCCGCGGGGGGGGGGGGGGAGGGGTTACATAGTTTGAATTACCTGCGGCCAATTGGCCGCAAGGGAGTCAGTTATCCTCCAATCAAATGGCGCCAGGTGGCGCAAGGTCATTGGGCACTCTGGCCATTTAAGCAGAACCTGTCCTGAACACCATTGCCCGCTATAAGCCTCTGTGTGCTTGGGTGTGTTCTCTGTGTTGGTTCATATTAACCTGTTGTGTCATTACCAATAGCAACCCGGTCTGATAACTGAATCTGCCTGAACTCCCCCTGCCCTGACCTTGGATTTTTTGTGACTACTCTTGCCTGCCCTGACCTCGGATTGTTCCCGACCTGTCTTTGTCTTATCCTTCTGTACACCACGCTTATCAGACTAATCATCTGTGAATAACCCTTACCTTGTTTTATGAAGACAATAAAGCGAGATAAAAGGATTCTTGGAGCTGGCTGTGGTTTGTGTGCCCAGGCGCATTAGAGTATAGCAGGCCACTCACACACCACCCAGCCCTAATGGAGGAAATCCAGCGGGGCCTACAGGAGCTTACATTAGGGGCTCCCACTGGTCACCCCACGAAGGTTTGTGATCCCCTCCTGGAAACGGCAGGTGAATTACGGTCGTTCCCAGGGCAAGACCCGGGTACCCGAGAAATTTTCAGGGAACAGACAAGACTTCCCCAACTTCCGGGACTCCTGTCTTCTGTACGGGCTTCGGGGACAACACGCCAAACGTATTGGAGTGGTCATCTCCCTCCTAAAAGGTGAGCCCCAGAGATGGGCATTCAACTTACCTCCAGATGATTCAGTTCTGTCACTGACTTCTTTGCTGTTATGGGGGTGATCTATGATGACCCGGACCTGACCCAAACAGCGGAGATAAACTTGGAGTACCTAGCCCAGGGAAGACGTCATGTGGAAGAAAATGCGGCAGAGTTTCCCGCTGGGCCACCAATACCCATGGGGAGACGCAGCTCTTCTCCATCGCTTCTGTCAAGGCCTCAGCGATCAAGTCAAAGACCTGCTGTTGAGTCTCCCTTCTCGGTCCACCCTGGATCTTGTGATACAGCAGTCCATCTGCATCGACCGAGGATCCGGGAACGTCATCTAGAAAAAGTCATCCGTGGAACCAAGAGTCGTTCGCCTCCTCAGTTGAAACCTATACCCCTGATGAAAACTTCTAGCGCCACACCACCTGCAAAGTTTCCATCTTCTATGCATGATCCAGGGGAACCCATGGAGATTGGTTCATCCAAACTAGCCCCCGACGAGGGCAATCGGCGTCTGCAAGGTGCATTCTGCCTTTACTGTGGTGATCCCGGTCACAGGGCAAGGACCTGCCCTCGCAGAGGATCTGAAAGGCTCCAGTGTATCGGGGGTGCAGAAGAGAGCTTCTCAGACCCGTTGGCCCGGTCTCCACGGCATATCTTGGTTCTGGCTAAGTCCCGCCAAGTCATGGCCTTTCTTGACTCCGGGGCAGATGGTTACCTACTGGACCAAGATGTTGCCTCTGAACTGGGAATACCTGTCGCTCCTCTTGGGCCTAAATTGTCCTTAGCCCCGTTCAACAGGATCTTACACCCTCTATTACCCCAGAAGTGCACTTAACTGTGAGGGCCTCCCATAAGGAAGGGATCCGGCTGATTGTAATCAGGATGGTAAAAACCCCCGATTTTAGCCTCTCTTAGTTGAAATCCCATAACCCTATAATTAATTGGGGGTCGGGTCAGATCATTCAGTGGGGGACCAAATGTCAGGCTAAATGCCTTACTCTAGTCAGTAGGGCCTTCGAGGTGTTACAAAAACTGCCTGAAACTGGGAGAAATTGCACCCCTGAGCCTTCTTCTCCCGTATGTTCTCAGCAGCTGAGAGTAATTATGGCGTGGGCAATGGGGAGCTTCTGGCAGTAAAATGGGCTTTTAAAGGAATGAAGGCATTGGCTGGAAGGGGCAGAACATCCTTTACCAGTCTATACTGACCATAGAAACCTGGAGTACATTGAAGGGGCTAAACGTCCAGGCAAGCCCGTTGGGCCCTGTTTTTTACGAGGTATAATTTCCAAATTACCTACAAGCCTGGTTCAAAAAAACGTGAAGGCTGTTGCCTTGTTCCATTGTTTCCCAGAGGCAGCTTCCCTTCTGGATCCATGCCCTAGTCCTATTTTGTCCCCCCAATGTGTGGTGTCAGTCATACAGACCCCACTGTTATTAGAGAATCTGGTTATCCAACAGCTACATGATTCTAAGACTCCTGGCCACCCAGGAATTAAGAAATCCCTAGAATTAGTAAAAAGACACGTTTGGTGGCCTCACATGTCAGTGGATGTCGAATCCTATGTTTGTGCATGTCCAGTTTGTGCTCGGAGTAAGTCCTGCCATGCCGCTCCCTCCGGCACTCTGCTTTCTCTGCCCATTCCTGCTGCTCCATGGTCCCACATATCCATAGACTTCATCACGGACCTTCCGGGGTCCTTAGGGTTTACGGTGATCTGGGTGGTGGTAGATTGCTTCAGTAAGCAAGCCCATTTCATACTGCTACCCAAGTTGCCCTCAGCCAAGGAATTGGCAGATTTATTTGTGTTTCATGTGTTCCACCTGCATGGGGCTCCGGAGAACATTGTTTCAGACTGTGGGGTTCAGTTTGTCTCTGTTCTGGAGGGAGTTCTTTTCCCAACTGGGCATCGAGCTCTCCTTCTCGTCAGGGTTCCACCCCGAGACGCATGGCCAGACCGAACGGACCAACCAATTGTTAGAACAATATCTCCGGAGCGTTGTATCTGGTGGCCAGGAGAGATAGGCTGACTATCTCCCCTTTGCGGAGGTGGCATATAACAACGCAGAGCACTCCTCCAACAGGATCTCCCCGCTTATGTGTGTCGGGGGTCGAAGTCCCAAAGTGTCCTCTCTGTCAGGTCCACCCTCAGGTCCATGCATGCCTCTTGTACCCCCCCGGGTGCGAGGCACTCGGCTGCCTCACTGTGGGGCCCTATATGGGGGGATACTTTATCCAACATGTCCTGGAAAAAAGCATATTGACCCGTTGTGGGAGCATATTAGGATATTATGGAGACACAAGACCCAAAAAATGTGAATGAGACCAACCTGGAGAAGAACAGTGCTACCCCACTAGCATTTTCTTAAAAAACTTGAGGAAAGTTTCTATGGAAATATTTGGGGGAGATTATTTAGAAAAGTGCGTTTTCCAGAAAAGGCTAATCTATCCACTCCCATGCATCTATATTTAAAAAGAGATTACAGAAACAAGCCTTTGATATCCAAACAAAACATTAGAGAAAGACTACAGGTTATCATGGAACATAAAAGCAAAGATCAGGTTCTTTAACTGTTGACTGAAGAATCTAAGATGTATAAACTGCAGACAACAGTTAAGGATAAGACCCCATAGCAATCTTAAGCTGGGTCTACATGGACGTTTTTTAAAAACGCATGTAAACGTTCCTATTGTGTTTATTTTTATGCACTTTTACAAGTGTTTTAAAGCTTGACTTTAAAACGCTAAAAAACTTTTATAAACGCCAATGACTGGTTTTACCGCAATTTTACATAAGCGTTTATAAGTTTTACTTTTAACTCTTTCGGGGAATGAGTACAGGGGTACATAAAACCCCTTAATCATTCCCTGAAAGGATTAAAATATGTGTAAAAAATTGGACAATGCTTCAATGGTAAATTATTTTATTAAATGTGTGTGTTTGTGTAACTAAACTTTTTTTTCACAGGTTGTCCCAATGACAGGATGATTCCCACGGCTGCAATCATGACATGAGCACAGCCATGGGACTCCTCCTGACAGTGAGGGATCCCCGGGCACTAGGGGTTAAATGAGGCTTCCCATTCACCTCTAGTGCTCTGTGATTGGCTGAGGTTTTCTGTTTCTCAGCCATTCAGCACTAGACTTGATTGGGGAGACTTTTCCCCATTCATCGCTAGTGCTCTGTGATTGGCTGAGGAGCTAAAGGGGTTTTATGTACCCCTGTACTCATTCCCCAGGGTGGGGTGGTGGAGATCTGGGAGACTCCTTATTAAAGGGAGCTTCCAGATTCCAAAGTCCTGCTAAAAATGCTTATAAAAGCCCCCATTGTTTTCAATAGAAGCTTTCAAAAAAACCTTAAAAAGTTTGTAACAGCCTCTATTGAGTTCAATAGAAGCGTTTTCCCGCATTTTGGGGCATTTTCTCACGTTTACCCTGCGTTTTAATTTTTTAAACGTTGCAAGCAACGTTTAAGATAAGGCTCCTAAACGTGCCTCAAGGAAAAATCCTGGTGTAGATTAGCCCATTGGAATACATGGGGATTTTAAACATGGGCCCTAAAAGCCTCAGGATAAATGCTGGGGAAACAGTTCATGTAGACTAAGCCTTAAAGCACACTGAAATACATATATAGTTATATATATACATACATATACAAATACATATATATCAAACATAGTCAAACATTTTCTTGCCATACACATTAAAGTCATTTTAGGTTAGGTTTGATGCACAGATTTCAACTATGGTATTGGTTTTGCTAGATTGGCTCTAGTTTTTGAAAAAATGACCTCAATATTAACCTCATAGAAAACTAATGAAACATGAAAATTAAGCAAAATTAAACTAGATATCCCGACGTATACAAAATTACATTTTTGAAATATTTAATGTCAATATATTCCAAATTCAGTATATTTACAGAACTAATCACAAAGAAGTCATTGAAAAACTCCTTTGTATGATTTCCTTTTTTGCTGATGGTCAAGACAATCCCGTTAAAGGCTCCAACAGTAGTCTGCCATCATGTGTCAATCCCATCTGCCCTTCCATCACCTTTATATCTTGATGGAACCTCCCTGTCTTGTTCCTCACTGAAATCGCCAAGGTTTTCTGAAAATGTTTGCAATGGCTATGGAGATATTGTACCTTTATGCTCATAGTAGCACCAAAATTTTTAAAGTTTAAGAGCAAGTTTTGTACCAGTTCATCATTTTGTGCTTTATGGCTACCCAAGAAAAGCTGCCAGTTTTCTGCTCGGTATTCTGGTACTCCCATATGGGTCAGTAGCCGAGGGATGTTACATCAGTACACAAAGTCTCCATCTTCACTGAAATATGGTAGGAGGGTCACCTCTCTTGTCCTATTATTATTATTCCATTATACTAATATTTTAACTTCTGGATGCTAAAAGCTCAGATGCTTGTTTTGACAGATTTAGATCACATATTAAATCATTGAGAAATGCTGGTTTGAGGAAACACCCTTCATATTCACTTCCACTGCTAACTCCTGGATTACACTCCAAACCCTGTATATCCTCCATATCAAATACAGGAATATCAGGGAGTGTACTTAACACTGGTATGGGATCATCAGCACTGTAACAAAGGCCCTCTGTCTGTTGAGATGATTGGGTTACATACGGTGTCGGACCTAATTATCTCTCAGACAGAGGAGAGACATTGTGTGTTCGGTACGGGAGTCTCCCCTCTGTTTGGGAGATACCAAAAAACAGGGAGGCGACACCCACATGGAATGGGCTAACAGGTTGCACCGCACCGCAACCCATTGGATTGATGGATGCCAGGCTGTATCTGCCGAGGAGGTGTTACAACTTTTCCTTTTGGAACATTTCTTCAATAATCTACAGCAGGACTTAGGCAACTGGGTAGGAGACCGCCTTCACACCCCCACCGAGGAAGCCTGGCCGACGAGTATACCGATTACCGACGACTGGACCCAGCGTTTCCCCGACCTAATACTCGAGTGGATACCCGGGTCCCCAGTGTATCCAGACCTTCTCCCCGACCAGAATTCAGGGCCCCTGTTCCGCCTGGGCCCCCTCATGTTGCTGGTCCTTCCAGGAATCGGTCAGAGTATTCCAAGGTGAAATGTTACCAATGCCACGAACCAGGACATCTAGTGGCCAATTGCCCTTTCGCCACCCCCCCCCCCCCCCCGACATTCCTGGAACAACGCACCCACTGGGTCAACCATTGCTGCATCCCGTAACCCGGCTGTCCACTGGGTGGACACGGACACTCACCTGGGGATAATAAACAGCAGCACCGACAAGAGGTTAACCTCGATGGACAGGTCGGCCAAGGATTATGGGACACTGGGGCTACCATTACACTGGTACAGGGGCACCTGATTCCAGCTCATAAGCGTATGGGCCAAACTGTATCTGTTGAGTGGCTATGGGAGCCGTATTTCGCCTGCCTACCGCCCGCGTCCACCTAGACTGGGGAGCCGGACCCGGTGTAGTAATAGTCGGCATAATTGGATAACTTACTTGCAGAGGTCCTGCTGGGCAACGATTGGGCCCTCTCACTTTCGCCTCTCACTTTCACCCCTACCACAGCTGCACACCCCATGACGACCAGGGCCCAAGCGAGAACCAAACAGACCAGTTCCCCAGCTCGGGAGGCCCAGGTGAGACCTTCCCTGACTGTGACTAATACCTAGACCTCGATAGCTTGGAACACACCTGAGGAGTTTGGGAGGGAGACTAGGGCAGATCCGTCCCTTTAGAAATACAGGGAAAGGGCAGGAATCGGGGCTGGGGGGTTGGACAACAAAGTTTTTGTGTGGGACGCTAATAAGTTATACCGGGTCACTGAACAGGCAGGACCGAACCCCTACCAAAAACGCCAGTTAGTAGTCCCCAGCAAGTATCGAACAGAAATCTTTATAATTGGTCACGACATTCCCTTGGCTGGACACTTAGAAGTAACCCGTACCCCGGGTAACCCAGACCTTCTTTTGGCCTGGGGTGCACGCAGATGTATGGACTTACTGACGAACCTGCGATGTGTGCCAGCGAGTAGGGACATAAGGGGATCCCCCCAGGGCTCACTTGGTACCCCTGCCCATTATTAAAGAACCCTTCAGCAGGGTAGCCATTGACCTCGTGGGACCCCTCGCCAACCCTACTCCATCCAGTAAGAAGTACATACTTACCGTGGTGGACTATGCTACCCGCTATGTCAAATATAAAGACAGACACTGTAGCTACCGCCCTGGTACAGATTTTCTCCCGAGTGGCGTTTCCCAAGGAAATCCTCTCAGGCATAGGCGCACAATTTACTGCAGAATTGACACAGCAGCTGTGGAAGGTCTGCCGTATTAAATCGCCACTTAGTTCACCATACCATCCCCAGACTAATGGTCTCTGTGAGCGCTTCAATGGAACCTTGCAAATGCTCAAGACTTTCACCAGCGGATACAGAGACTGGGAGCGATTCCTACCACACCTCCTATTTGCCTATAGGGAGGTACCGCAGGAATCCACTGGGTTTTCCCCCTTCGAGCCCCATATACAGCGGTCACAAAACCACATACACCAATATACCAAAAGCAGTATACTTTAACTAAAGACAAGTAAGATTCCTTAGCACCCATGATTCAATCTTTCTGCCAGCAAGGCATACTTAAGAGAACTTGCTCTCCTTACAATACTCCAGTAAATCCTGTCAAAAAGCCAGATGGCTCATACCGTTTTACACAGGATCTCAGAGCCATCAATGAGCTGGTTAAGCCCCTGACACAGGTCATGTCAGATCCTAGTACCATCCTTACAGCAGTACCGCCCGAGACCCAATTTTACAGTGTTATTGATTTGGCCAATGCATTGTTCTCAATACCATTATCACCTGAGACTCAGCCCCTTATGGCTTTACCTGGTGCCACTTGCCCCATGGCTTTGTTGACTCCCCGGCAGGCTTCTCAATTGCCCTCCAGCAGGTGGTTGCCAACTGGCAGCCGCAGCATGGTTCAACTTTATTTTTATGTTCAGTAACCCCTCTCAGGAGGCATGTCAGAGGGACACGGTGTCATTGTTGTGTTTTCTGGAAAAGGGTGTCGCAGAAAAAGGTTCAATGGTCTGATGAAATGACTAAAGCATATTTGATGTTAAAAGAATCCCTGACATCTGCCCCTGCATTGGGAATGCCGAATTTCAATGTACCATTTGTATTGTATGCAAGAGAGTATTGTAAAACCATGGCTGCTGTGCTTGCTCAGATGCATGGAGGTAAATTGAGGCCTGTGGCGTATGTCTCTAAGACACTGGCTGTTACTGTGCAAGGCATGCCAGCCTGTCTGCGTGTGCTGGCAGCGTGTGCAATAGCTGTAGAAAGTGTCTCACTTCTAACTTTGGGTCACGAGATGATACTTTACACATCCCATGCTGTACTACACTTGCTTAAGAATTGAACCACTCAACACATAACAGCGCAAAGGTTGTCCGGTTAAGATATTCCAACATCCACTGCAGGATTAAGTGTAAAATATGCTCCTGCTTCCAGCAGTCCTGTCGCTGTGCTCAATGCCCTCTTAGGTCTTAAAGGGCCAGAGGATGAAGTGCCAGAGTCGAACTCATGTATCACTGAAATTCACCTCCCTAATCAAATAGCCATTGTTAAATGTCAAGCACACACTTCTTCAAATTCCTTCCATGCCAGGGGCAACAGACTAGCAGATTTTCATGTTAAAGTCTCTGCTCAGTCTACCACACCCACCACTAATCTAAACCCCCCCCCATCTCGATACACTTCTGCTCGCCATCCCAGCTTCCACTGAAACCAACACAATTCTATCACAATTACAGTCCTTCGCCACCCCATGGGACATTGAAATCTGGGAAAAGGAAGGATTGACCTTAGATTCCTTTGGAATCTGGTCAAAAGAAAGGATAGTAGGGCTGCCCCAAATAGCAGTACCCCTCATTGTTTTCAAATCCATGGTATGGGACATAAAAACATTAAAACCACAACACAAAAAAATAAATAAGCGATTTTGTGCCCAGAATTTAGAGGAACACACACAAGTCATAATTTCTCGCTGTTTAACATGTGCACGGGAAGAAACAGGACAACATGAACATTTGTTACCTTCACAGCGTCCATTACAAGAGTTAGAAATTGATTTTCCACACATGCCAAAGGCTTCCAATGGATGTCAGATAATGGTAGTGATTACAGATAGATTCAGCAGATGAGTAGAAGCTTTTGTAGTCAGGAAAGAAAATGCAAGGACAGTAGCTAAGATACCATTCAAGGAGATCATCCTCAGATTTGGATGCCCAGTGACAATAAGCTCAGACAATGACACCCCATTCACTTCTAAAGTCACACAGGGGATTTCAAAATGATGAACATAGAATGAAAGTTCCACATTCCATATCACCCCCAGAGTGCTGGAGTAGTAAAAAGGACCAATAGGACACTGAAAGACAAAGACAAACTTAGGAAATTAACTGGAGGGACATTCCATAAGTGGGACCAATACCTACCAGCCATGCTAGCAGAAATAAGAATGACACCCAATCCAGTTAATAAGCTGTCACCTTTTGAAATTTTAATGGGAAGACCTTTTCCCACCCCCTGCGCTAAAGACCCTTTAATTTTAATACCTGGGGATCTCCAACAAATCCAAGACCAATATGTAGCTAAACTTATTGAAAACTGAATAGCAACTACAGAGATACCTCTCTCTCTTTTCCTCTCCCTACAGATCAACCGATGCACCCATTCAAGCCCGGAGACGTAATGTTGGTCAAAGCTCTGCACAAGCACAAATCCTTGGATCCAACCTTTGGACCTCCAGTCACCGTTCAAGCCATCTCTAGAACAGCCGTGCTGACCAGCGGAGGACCCACCTGGATACACGCTTCAAGAGTGAAAAAGGCACCACCGATCCAGCGCCAGGATGATGCTTCTTGATCCACGAGTACCAGCCCGGATGCTTGTCTGCAGTTTTGAAGCCCTGATTATCATATTCTGTCTTGTATGGGTCACAACAACTTGCCACTATCACCCTCAAGACTTGCCCTTTGTTTGTCCCCAAACAAGCCATAACCTAAGAAATTACTCTACCCTGTCCATGCTCCAGAGATTACTTAAGTATTGTGATTGGACTGATTTCCAGGGTAACATATGGGAAGGTCTTGCCAAATAAATATATAATGGTTCTAGTTTTTGCCTATCTGATATGCATAGTACTCAAGATATGTTAACTTCTTGTTTGATTGCGGTCTCTACTCCAATCAGCATGCTGCTTAGAGTCTGTAGCAATATCTATGACGACACTGAGGTTATTAAAAGTGATATACGTTTATCTCATAACCTGTATAACTTTTGTAATAACTGTCAAACCTATGACTCCCTGAAATTGTTATTGTCAATATGCAAATCTAGAGTCATTACCCTTTCTCGAGTTATGTATACTGAAGAACCTGAGGCTGTTTATTTGCATGTAAAGGAACAAAGGTAGTTATCCTTTAAGGATAAAAGGAATGAAATGTAAGGAATATATTTTTGCTGAGTTTTGAATTTAAGTTGTTTTTGTGTTTTTTGCTATATTTTGCAGATAATTGAGTTGTGTCAAAACTAGTTATATCCTCCTTATCAGTAGGTCAATATTTGCTCCATCCTTACCTTGAAGCTTCTTACCTTGAAACATCTTCCTCAGCGAAGTTGTTAATTAAGTTTCTTGTAAAGCTACATACACACTTCCAATTATTATCGTTGGAAAACGAACGTTCATGCACGATATCTACGAACGATCGTATAGCACCGATCCAGCACATAGAGATAACGACACGATCGTTCGTAGATATTGTACACACAATAGATACGATCGTTTGAGCGATAGAGGAACTATGTGCACGACAGGAAAGTGAACGGACGTTCGTTCATCACGCATGCTCTGAACATGGACGATCAACGAACGACCGTACACACGAACGATGTTCAACGATCGTCGCCCAATCCGATCCGTCGGTCCGGTCGTTCGTTTCCAGCGACTTTCCTCGTTCGTCAGCGTCGTTGGTTACTTTTTTACGAACGATTTTTTGCCCAATCGATCGTTCGTTGTTCGATTGGAACGATAAAAATTGGAAGTGTGTACGCACCTTTACTGACTAACTACTAAATGTCTTCCACCTTGTTGTTTGACTCTATAAACTGCGATGTGATAATAAAGTTTTGAGACGTGATATAAATGTGCTTAAGCTGCGTGTGTGTTATTCACTGCTCCCAACGCGTTGAAAACAGAGGTCATGATAGAGAGGGAAATATTGGTATGGTATCAATAGGAAATCGCCTTAACACTACCCCTACCAGACCTCCTAGAGAAGGGGTCACCCGCCGGTCTACTTAGCCAGGTTCAATTAGGGGACAAACTCACTCCCACTGAGAGGGAACAGTTGCACACCCTATTACTGGCTAAGAGCCTTACTTTTTCCCAAGAGCCTGGGTACAGCACTCTCGCGACTCACAGAGTAAAAACCCATGGACAAGCCTCACTCCGACAGGCCCCTTTCAGTGTCCCGGAAGCAGTCCGAGAGGGGATGCAGAAGGAAATTCAGGAGATGCTGAGGTTGGGGGTAATCGAACCTTCAGACAGCCCCTGGGCATCCCCAGTCATCTTAGTGCCCAAAAAAGATGGTACCACCAGATTCTGTGTGGACTACCGCAAGTTAAATGACAGGACGGTGACTGATGCCTACCCTATGCCCCAAGTAGAGGAGCTTTTGAATCGCATAGCCAGGGGACACTATCTAACCAACATTGATCTCTGTAAGGGTTACTGGCAAATTCCCCTAGCCGAGGAGGTGATCCCCAAGTCGGCCTTTGTCACCCGTTTGGCTTGTTCCAGTTTAGGGTCATGCCGTTCGGGATGAAGAATGCCCCTGCCACGTTCCAGCCCTTGGTGGATAGACTCCTTGATGGCTTCCAGGATTTCGTACCTGGATGGCAGCGATCTACAGTGAGTCCTGGGAGGAACATTTAGCTCACATTGGAATGGTGCTGGATCAGATTTGGGCCGCTTGCCTGACTCTGAAACCAAACAAATGCCATTTTGGGATAGCAAGGCCCAGTACATTGGACACCGGGTGGGGTGTGGGAAACAGCGACCTAAGCCCGCTAAGTGTGAGGCTGTCGCTAACTGGCCCACACCTCGCACCAAGACAGGTCCGGTGGTCTCCTGATTGTGAAACTGCGTGTTGCAGGGGACAATGGCCGGCTACTGAGATTGAGTCTGGCACTCCAACCCTACAACTTTACCATCCAGTACCGGCCCCAAAAACAGAATGGCAACGCAGATAAATTATCCTGGCAGACTGATCTCCACCACCGAATCCACCGAATAACGGAGACTGGACAGCCCCAGCGTGCCCTGAAAAAGGGTCAAACCGGGTCTGCCAGGGTGTTCCACTAAGAGGGAGCCATGTAACAAAAGCCCTCTGTTTGTCTGTTGAGATGATTGGGTTACAGACGGTGTCAGACCTAATTATCTCCCAGACAGAGGAGAGACATTGTGTATTCAGTACGGGAGACTTTATAAACAATGTGGTTTTACTGTCTGGAGATGAGTGAGTTACGTCCAGTGTCTGACCTAATTATCTCCCAAACAGAGGGGAGACATTGGGTGGGAGTGTCCCGGATTGTGTGGTTATTTCCATTGGTTGGTGTGTCTATCGCCTAGTTATCCATCAGGGGACTTGTATATAATACCTAGTGTGGCATCCCTTTACAACAATCCAGCCCAACCTAATGCTGTGCAGTACTCCAAGGCCCTAACCATACAGCTTTTTCAACAAAGTCTGTATCTTTACTTACAGTTCCCTTTGGACCTCCTCCCAGCTCATCAGCCAAGACAGAGACACAGGAAAGAGCAGGCTCGGAGTTTATATCCCCAGCCTTATTTCTAGGATAAGTTTCAGCTGAGACAGAGACACACATTGCACTTGAATATCCTCAGGCCTCTTTAGCACCCCCATCTGGCCAAGAAGCTTATTGCCATTCACCCTGGTACTTCAGCACCCCCTTCAGGTCAAAAGTAATACTGTCCGATTACACAGAAAAATACTCTACATATAACCTGTATCTGGGGCAAATGTACCTATCATCCTGGATGAAACCCTGGGTCTTCGTTGGCCAGGAGGAGTGATCAAATTTGCTTGCCCTAGAACAATAATATAAAGTGCTGTATGGACAACACAGCGCATATAGCACACATCGTTTTTATAAAGCATTACTGTTGCAACCCGTATATTTCTAAGGTCTGTGTGTAAAATACACATACACACACATAATGAACAGTTCCATTTTATCTGGCACTCCTATGTTCAATAGATGGGCTGGCCTTAGTACATGTACAAAGTATCAGCTTTATACAAAAATGGCCAAACAATGTTCCCAACTACCCAACAGTTAAATTTAGTGGCTGTAGGTCAGAAGGCTCTGTCTAGCACAAACAGTAGGAGTGCCTGAAAGTACAGAGACAATAGATAAAAATGTATAATGTTCTCAAGTCCTGATCCACATGAGGCTCCCATACAATACAATTACATACAATACAATTTGATGGTCATTACAGGTATGAATGTATCAATTTGTAATTAAAGCAACAAATATAATGATTATTATTACTACAACTGACCTATTCCCTTTTTCCAGAAGGGCACAATCATCTGGACCTTCAGCAGTACAAAGAAAAAAATAAGTCTGAGGGTCTTATATGAATAAAGGTACACAATTCTTATGTGCTGCATCCTAAATCACCGTATAAGTCAGGAAGTTAAACATGGATTACTAGAGTTATAATAACCCTTATTTTTTCCTATAAAGTAGGTCTAGAAGCTGGCTTCACCACAATAAAATGTAAGGCATTCCTTTTAAAGGTCAACTCTAAATCAACCCTTTTAATTGTCAATCCATACAAAAACTTCTGCTAAGTACTGAAACCACTAAATTATTAATAACACTGCTCAGTCTGTCCCCATTTATTTGAGTTATTAGGCACCACAATGTTGGCTTAGGAACAGAATGGAGAAAACAAAGCCGGTTTGCCAATCACAGTGCACAAGTGTTAAAAAAACTGCATTTAAAGCACCAAGAGATTTGGTCCATATAGGACCAACATTACCCATCATGAGTTGAAGTGTAGATGTTGGACTAGTTTTTTCAACACATCATACATTCTCTCACTCTATGTTATGCTTCTATGCAACCCTCTTTCTCTTCACCACCAGGCTTTTTTTCTCTTTCTAGGTCTTCCGTATATCTTTTTTTATACTTCCGTTGTTAAGATGTTTGGATCTTCTACTTAAAGACCTTGAATCCAGGGATCTCCTCTAAGTAGTTGGGGCTGGAGTCATTTTAGGAACACTTACAATACAAATGTTTGAATCTAAAAAAGTTCTTTGAATATGGGTTTGGTTGTTTATGCTAGCATAGGAATTTACATACTACATCTTATGATACGTTTATATATGATATAAGGGTTCATTGGATCAGTACCAATGGGTCACCGGCTAGACTTATGGTCTAAATTGTAAAAACTATGTGATGTAGGTGTAAAAACTGCGTGATGCAGGTGAAATTAAATACAATAAATATACAAATGAATATATCTCAACAACCACTGGAATATTTGGTGGACCTCAGAATGTTTCCAGCAATTGGGTTACATAATGAGGGGTGGATGTCTATTCTTAATGTTTCTCTTTACCCTTTTTCTAACTATTTTCTTTGTTTTACGTTTGTACTTTTTAAGATAATTGAAAAGTCTTAGCAGTCCTCCGGACTGAGCAAGAACATGCAGGAATGGCAACAGGAAGGTGTGTGTGTGTGTGTGTGTGTGTATGTATGTATATAAAAGACACATGTGAATGTGCAGGAACAGCTAGGTTATGTAGTGTACATAGGGGAGTGATATCCCTATTATTGTATATGACAGGACACTGCACATTGAGGAGTGGGACCAACTGGGTAGTACTTGACATAGCATTATACATCAGGGAGTGAGCCCCAGCATAGTAAGTATAATGGTAATGCATATGGGAAGTGAAACCAACAGAATAGGTGGTATGGCAGGGCACATGGAAAGTAAAATACACTGCATATTTTTGTACATGATTTGTAGGGATAGATAGGACATAGGAAGTACCATTTTAGTTCAACACTCAGTCTTGCAGTGTATACTACTTTGTGGCCCATAGTAGTAAATATGAAACTGTTTTATGTAATATTTGATCTATAAAAGTGAATTCACTTGTGGCTGTTGCAAGTTATTGACTAGTGTAAATAAAATATACATTGTAATTCTCTGTTGCCTAGGTCAGTGTTTCTCAACTAGGGTTGCTCCAGATGTTGATAGGCGTTCTTTGTGCAATGAGCAATTTGTGCCTCTCAGATCAGTTTAACTGACACCAATGATCATTTTGGCTATCTGTAAGGTTGATGTTCTTTCCACTGGCCAGCATTCCTCACTGTCCTCCATTTTAATGTACTGTGAGTTGTGGATATAGTAAATATACCAGAGGTTTCTTGAAGGCCTATAGGTTATTTCAACAGTCCCCCCTGTTAAAGAGGTTCAGAAACACTAGTCTAGGTATTATGTGCATATTTGGGTGAGTTTCCTATACAGGGTCAGTAGATGGTGCTCCAAGACTGTAAAATTTAAATTAAAAAATGTGCCTGTTGACATGACTAAAAAAGAAATATTTTACAGTGGTGTGGATTTACAATTTATTGGCATCTGCTCAGGTGAGACCTGACTTTTAAAAGACTTTATTACATTAACACCTATTGCATAGTCAATATCATAATCAGATCCCAAATATATGAGCAGGCTATAGAATATATTTTGAATATTGTCAATGGTCTTTTGGTGCTCACAGAGGATCCAACATGCACTGCACACATGAAGTGAACCCAAGTGAAAGGGAAGGGGGTGGGATTAGCAATTGGTAATGTTACCTTGGAAAGCTTCCCGTTTACTTTTTACATTTTAGAAACATTTTGCTTTAATTGGCATATTTCTCAATTTATATCCCATATACAGATTGTCGGATTGCATTCAGAAATGGACTTCAAGGGTTTAAAAGTTCACTGGCTGTATGCCTGTTTCAGTTCAGTGATTTACTAGGTAGTGAAGCTGTGATTGGGTAGACAACACTGCAGTCTGCACCTATAAGTATTTTTATAGGCAACAATAATAAAATAGCTAATGATATTTAGTTATCTTGAAGTACATGTATTTGAACATAAATGTATATCTGGGTTCCTAGATCCATGTAGCTTACCTGCTTTTAGAAACATTACTTTGTAGAGCAGACGTTGTGAAAGGCATGTTTTCAACAGAGCTCTAAAAGAAAAAAAAAACTTTACTTTAAAACTACTAATCATTCACAAAAGTAGTTTTGTTGATAGCAGAATAATGTAGCAGCCTTTTTATTTATTATTATTACTATTATTATTTATAAACAACATTATTTTTGCAAAAATGTATTCATTTTACATGTGAGCATGCCACAGTGCTTACTGAAGAATGACTGATAATTCAACTTTGAAATATAAAGCTATTATTACAAATACAGAGAGAATACAGACGAATACGAATGAATACAGACAGTGACAAAGAAGAGGACCCTGCCCCGAAGCGCTTACAATCTAGGAGGTGGGGGAATTAACACACAATAGGGGGGGGGAGACATGTGGTGGTGAAAGTAGTGACAATTTCAAAAGACAGAAGAAGATGGGAAGGCAAGTTTGAATAAATGGGTTTTGAGTGCTATTTTAAATGAGCATAATAAAGTAGGAGCCAGCCGAATAGGATGAGGAAGACCATTCCAGAAATTTGGGGCAGCTCTAAAAATGTCTTGGAGCCATGCATGTGATGAGGTTAGGAGGAAGTCAGTAGTAGGTTATCGGAGGAGGAAGCGCCTGGGGGAGTATTTTTTTTTACCAGGTCAGAAACGTTAAGTGGGACAAGAACTGTGTAGGGATTTGAAGGCAAAGCACAAGAGCTTGATTTTGATTCTTAGGTGAAATGGAAGTCAGTGAAGAGAACTGCAAAGAGATGCAGCAGAAAAGGAGCGGTGGGAAGGATGGATGAGTCTGGCTGCAGCATTCATAATAGATTGTAGAGGACAGTCGGGTTAGTGGAATACCAGAGAGGAGGATGTTACAGTAGTCCATACAAGAGATAAGAGTGTGTAAAAGGAGTTTGGTGGTCTTTGGGGACAGGTAGGGGTGGTTTTGGAGATGTTGCGTAGGTGAAAATGACATGACTTGAGATGTTCTGAATATGGGGGGTAAATGAGAGGGCAGAATCAAAGATGATGCCAAGACAACGTGCCTGAGGGGAGGGACGAATAACAGTGTTGTTAACAGTTAAAATATGTGAGGGGGAGATTTGGAAATTGAGGGGGGAGGGGGGGGAGATGATGAGTTCTGTTTTATCCAGGTTGAGTCGGTCAGACATCCATGATGAGATGGCTGACTGGCAGCATGTGACCTTATCCAGGACTGAAGGAGACATGTCAGGGGTGGACAGATAGATTTGAGTGTCATCAGTATACAGATAGTACTGTAAGCCAAAAAAAGGTCATGAGACCAAGAGGGGAGGTGTAAAGATAAAAGAGAGCTGGTCTAAGGACTGACCCTTGGGGAACACCAACAGGGAGGAGAGTGGGAGAGGAGGAATTACAATTGAAAGAAACGAACATGAAAAGAGTGGTCAGATAGTAAGCAAACAAAGAGAGAGCAGTGTCACTGATACCAGTGGAGCGCATAATTTGTATTAAAAGGGGGTGATCAACAGTGTCAAAGGCAGAGGAAAGTTCAAGGAGAAGGAGGAGGGAAAAGTTGCCTTGAGAATTAGCTCTGATGAGGTCATTGGCCACTTTAGTAAGGGCTGTTTCTGTGGAATGGGCAGATTGAAAACCAGACTAGAAAGGGTCAAGGAGAGAATTGGTGCTCAGGTAAATCGGTGAGTCTTTTGTAGACAAGGCATGTAGACAAGTTTGAAAACATATGGGAGAAGGGGGATAGGACAGTGGCTAGAAGGTAGGGAGGAGTCTAGTGAGGGTTTCTTCAGGATTCAGGAGAATTATGGCATGTTTAAAAGCAGAGGGGTTTACACCAGTAGAAAGGGAGAGGTTGAACAGTTTGGTTAGGGTGGGAGCCAGGGTGGAGAAATGGGCACCGAGTAGATCAGAGGGAATTGGGTCAAGCGGACAAGTTGTAGATGGAGATGATGAAAAAAGAGAGGAGACTTCATCAACAGTAAAAGGGCTGAGGGAGGCCAGTGATGATTTACAGGTGGAAATGATGGATATGGTTGGAGTGGCCCGATGAGCAGAGACATCATGTCTGGTTTTTTCAATTTTCTCTCTAAAGTAGGTAGCAATGTCTTGGGCAGAGAAGGTTCTTGTGGGGGAGCAAGTGTGGGGTTTAGAAGGGAGTCAATTGTTAAGAGGCTGCGCGGGTTTGAAGCCTGAGAGGAAATAGAGTAGAAATGATGTTGCTTGGGGACAGTGAGCTCAGTGTTAAAGTTTTGTAGCTTGGCTTGGTAGTCCATGAAGTCCGCGCTGAGGCCAGATTTTCTCCACTTGCGCTCATCTGCACGAACAGTCTTTTGTAGCTGTTTGGTGTGATTGTTGTGCCAGGGACGGGGGTAGCGGATGGTGGCAGGGCAACTTTATTCAGAGCCAGATAAAGAGTTTGGTTGAACCGAGTTGCAGCTTTGTCCGGAGATGTGATTTTAGAGAGGGTGGGGGTTAGGGATGTAAGGCAGTTTGAGAATAGGTTGTGGTCAAGGTTACAAATATGTCTCTGCCATTGACCAGGTCTGGGATGGGGCAAAGGGGGGCAAGAGTTCAATAGGTTGAAGGTGATAAGATCGTGATCAGAAGGGGAAATGGCGAGTTGTCAAGGAGGGTGAGGTTGCCGAGTTTGAAAAATATCAGGTCCAAAGTGTGTTCGGCAATGTGTGGGGGGCCATTTATGTTCTGTGCAAGTCCAAAGGAGGAGGTAATGGAGAGCAATTTGGCTGAGGAAGAATGATTGCAACATTAAAGTCATTGAGGATAAGGTGGGGCAGGTCATGGGAAAGAATGTGTGGGAGCCAAGAGGCAGAGTTATCCAAAAATTGTGATACTGTGGCGGGGGGGGGGGGGGGGACAACAGCAACAATGAGGGTTAAGGGGGCTGAAAAGACGGACGGAGTGGAATTCAAAAGAGGTGAAAATGAGAGAGGGCGGGATAGGAAGGACTCTGTATGTACAGTTAGGTGTAAGAATGAGACCCACACCACCCCCTAACTCTGTGGCCAGGTCTAGGGGTATGTGTAAAGTACAGACTTTTTTTCTTACATGGGTTTAGGCTTCCTACTCACAGAATAGTACTCTCTGTTTTGCCTTCTGCTTATAATAAAAATGAAAGCTGATGTAAAGCAAGCAGAGTAAGATACTGATGTACCAGACCTGATTGCATTGAAATATTGCCCGTGTACAACTAGAACTAATTGCTGACTCGCAGGTACTTTTTTCCTCATGCATGATATCCTAACTCTCGACGCCTAAATGTTTCTGCCCCTAATGTAGACATAGGATTTATAAAATAATTTTGTAATTGTAGCTTACAGGTTGTAAAAAAAATTGTAAGACCTCACTGTTAATAGGAAACAACAAATACGCATTTATTAGGTTTAATTCTGTAATATTAAAAAAAACAACTATGGCCAAGCACAGGTAATAAGGCAATATAATATGCCGGGAGGGGGGGGGGGGTTCTCAGCAAACAGTTAACAGAGTTAAACAATACACTACCTGTAATCTGTAATGGCATGAAACACCTACAAAGATCCATGGAACCTTGGGTACCAAGTATTCTAGGAAAGCTCCCTTCTGTAGACTACAGTAGACTAAGGTATAGCATAAAGCAGTCTTATGATTTGGTAATGCTAACAATCGCTCTACTGACTTCGGTGATGTGCAAGCTTTAATGATCAGTCCACTTTTTAGTTTTACTGAAAAACACAGAAAATAAGTTCCAAAATATAAGTATCCAAAACCAGCAGCTAGTTTTGTGTATCATGGCCACTTTTTATCAAGATACATGTTTTGAACTTATTTTCTAGTATGATGCAAAACATAACACAATATAAACAACATAACGTGAAGTAAGAAATTACCAGAACATATTTACTTGCCTTTAATCGTTCCTGGCAGATAGACTCTTTAGAATATCCTTTGCAGTTGTCTAGAGAACATCGGTCAAAATAAGTTGCCTTTTCCTCCATTGTATCAACTGAATGTTCATGTTCTCCTACAGAAGACATCATTGGATATTTGCCATTCCATGTAACTGTAGCATCATAGGAAGAAGAAAAACCAGCTAATGTCCTGTGATGATAAAGTAAGGAATCATCACCACATGATGTTTCATTTGTAATACCTTTCCATTCAGGAAAGGACTGTGATGCTGATGTATTTTGCACATGGTGAATGCTGCTGGGCCTCCGATTTGCTTTTCGCTCCATATAATCAACAAGTGCATTATGCTGAATTTGCTTTAAATCTGTCTTTAAAATATTTGAAGAAGAAAGAGTTTGTTCTTTATCTAGAGATTTCATTCTGTAGTGATCCCCTGATTTATTTTGAGCTGATCCATCTTTGTTCCAAGCCAAGCCTGAATTATGAATGCCCAGGTGGTCAAGCTTTTCTGGTTCTGAATAACATAATTTCTTTTGCTCTTTTGTCAGTCTTTTCCTACCGCCTATTCTTGAAACAGTAGCCTTCTCTGATTCATCTTTTTGGTGACCCTTATCTGTAGAAAGATTTTGTTGTGTAATTTTAGCCTCTTGATTTGGATTGGATGAAGAATACGATCCTAAATGATCAATTGAAGGTCTTTTAGGAGGATTTAGTTTTATCCTAACTGGTAAACTCATCTGCAAATCCCTTCTTTTAAAGGAGGTTTCTCTTAAGACTTTTTTTTGTGCAATTTTAAGTTTTTCCCTGTAATCTAACATAAAACTTTCCTCAGCTGAACTGGTTAAACCACCTGTGGTATCAATGAGTTCATTTCTATTATTTTCATCAAGTTGTGATTGGCTTTTTGTTTTATGCAGTGGTCGCAGAGGTTCAGCTGTCAGAGAAGCAGAAAAGGGGCCTTTTGTCTGAAAAGTATCAGGTTCTTTACTTGCATCTAGCTGCCTAGTTTGTTTTGAAGTATCCAGCATTGCCAAAGAGCTGTTGCCACCAGCGAGATGGTAAAGCATTGGAGTTGAGACTTTGGTGATTTTTATACTGGGCAAATCACAAAAGTTAGAACTTTGATGCCCAGACTCTTTCTCGGAGAGCAAAGGGATAGACTTTATTGTTGCATCTTTCTTGAGATTGTGACCTTTAGGAATGTCATGAAGATATATACAGTTTGGGAGTTGTAAATGTTGCTCACAAAAATCATCACTGTGCACACCATAAACTGTCTGGCTGGTTCTTGTGTGAGGACTTTTGTATACGAGATCACATTTTTCAAGTCTGACACACTCGATATCCGTCATGTTCTGTGTTGGTTGATATTGGTCTTTCTGTTGTTGATTAAGTGCCTGTTTCTCTACATCTTCACCTTTTGTTCCTTCATTACAATTCCTCTCCCTAGCTGGTTTCCAAGAACCAGCTTTTTTCTTATACCCACGAAGTTTCTCTGAAACAAACTCATTCCAAGAACGTCTTGTGCTTTTACTGGTTTTGCCTACCTTTTGGGGGTTATCAACAAATGAATCAAAGTTATCATTGTGGCTGTGCTCTTCTGTTTCTTGAGAAAAAGGTTTTCCTGTATGATTATCCATCTGTTGAAAACAGTCCCTTGATTTGTCAGTCAGGGAACTGTAATACTTTTCATCATACGAGTTCTTGACTTCATCAAGTGCCATCATATTCTCAGAAAGAGGCAAAAATTTTAAAGAGGGAAAGTTAAGCTGGTGGTTTCCTTCCATATTGCCAGACAAAGCACATGGCTGGATCGGTTTGTTCTGAACAGAGACTTTTACCCAAGGAGAACTATTACCTTGACATTGGCTTGTTTTGTCTTCGGGTAAACAAATGCTGCTGTTGCTTGTGGGACTCCCATTAGTTTTATGATTAAAGTGATCTCCAGGAGAAATGTCAGCATCTGCTTTAGAACCTTCACAGTGCATCTGCTGTCGCAAAGAATTTTGTTCTTTTACACTAGGGTTATAAATAGCCTTTACATACTCAGAGTCAATATAAGATATTTGTTCATTATTCAGAGGACAAACATCATGTTTACATGAAGTCTGATAATCCCCAACATATGAACTACCGGATAATGAGCTATATGCAGAATCCACTATGGCCGCCATAGCATTTACAGGTGTCAGCCTGGCTGGAAAATCACCTGAGATCAGCTGGTGCCTAAGAGCTGAAATGCCACTTGTGCTTTTAGTACTCCACTCATCTATGGCTTTACTAAAAGATGACATCACTAAGTAGGGATGCTAAATGTTTAAGCTTAAATTTTCTGGCAAGTCTTTATTACATAGTCAACTTTGTTTGATGATCATCTTCCCTTGCAAATACCTGCAAAAGAGATATAAAGATTTTTCATTTACAGTAATGAAAAGGTAACAAAAACATTTTTGCAAAAAATGCAAAGACCTTTAGAAGTAATTGTTATCATTCAGAATGTGAGCATGCCACAGTGCTTACTGAAGAATGATAGATACCTAATATAAGGCTAATATTACTATTATTAAACAGTATTTATATAGTGCCAACATATTATGCAGTGCTGTACAGTAAATAGGAATTGCAAATG
Organism: Pyxicephalus adspersus; assembly: GCF_032062135.1. Lineage (NCBI taxonomy): Eukaryota > Metazoa > Chordata > Amphibia > Anura > Pyxicephalidae > Pyxicephalus > Pyxicephalus adspersus. The sequence continues at coordinate 62,254,554 of NC_092859.1, forward strand.
ACAGACAGATACAGACAGAGAAACAGGAGAAGGAGAGGACCCTACCCAAAAAAAGCTTACATTCTAAGAGGTGGGAGAAGTAGCACACAATAGGAGGGGGAATATGGAATAGTGGGAAGTAGTGACTGATTTAAGAGGCAGAAGAAAACAGGTAGGTAATTTTCAAAGGTGGGTTTTGAGTGCTCATTTAAATGAGCAGAAAGTAGAAGCAAGACAGGATAGGACATAGAAGACCATTCTAGGGACCTGGGGCAGCTCTAGAAAAAAGTCTTGGAGCCGTGCATGTGATGTTGGTTTGAGTGAGGAAGTCATTGGAGGAGGGAAGAGAGTGGCTAGGGTTGCATTTTACTATCAGGTCAGGAAGGTAAGTTGGACAAGAACTATGGAGGGATTTGAAGGCAAAGAACAGGAGCTCAAATGTGATTGTAAGGTGAAATGGACCCAAGAGAACTACAAAGAGAGGCAGCAGAAGAAGAGTGGTGAGAAGAACGGATAAGTCCGGCTGAAGCATTCATAATTTACTGTAGAGGAGAGGGTCGAGTTAGTTTAATTAATTAGGTATTAACCAGAGAGAAGGATGTTACAGATGTCCAGATGAGAGATGACCAGAACGTGTACAAGAGGATGAAAAGTTTAATGGCCTAGATCAGGGTTTCTAAACCAGGGCTCAATGCAACCACTGGGTTCATCCAGGGGTTGCTAGGAGTTCCTTGAGCAATAAGCAATTTGTACCTCTAAGGTCAGTTTAGGTGACAATGATCTTTTTGGCTATTTGTAAGGGTGACATTCTTCCCACTGGCCAGCAATGCAAGGAGCATTCTTTTCACTGACCGCCATGCTTATATATTGTGAGCTGTGGATATAATAATTATAGCAGGGGTTCCCTGAAGGTAATTTCCAAGGTTTATTCATGTTAAAAAGAAACACTGACCTTGATGAAGAACTTTTAAAACCCTGATGCCTCCCCTACACTAAGCCCAATCAGATCAAGTACAGAAGATCTGTAATCCACTCCTATCCTAGGCACAGCCATCTGTGAACTGGCCACTGTAAACTAGAGAACGCTCAGGTTTGGGAATTCCTCTTAGAGAAAATTAGAGAATAACCGTTTAGAAATCTTACCCTATCAGCAATCTAAAATCATTTTATTCCTGGGCCCCAAGAAAAAACAAAGTAGGTTGTGGTTCACAGTGTGGGGTCACATACGAGTTGTTCTCATATACAACCTTTAAAGGTACATTCAGAACTATTCCAAAACTAAAGATTTTCCAACCATTTCTCACAGTCCCCAGTTAGAAAAATGGCATTGTTATCCTGATTTGCAGAGTAATTCAGTTAAGTTCAAAACTGAAAAATGCCAGAAATGTACTGGCAATGTCACTGCATAAGGGCCATTTGCACATTCCAGGCTATTCCCTAAATTTTTAAAGGGAGAAAATACATTCCTTCCTACTTGTTACAATAAGCCATAAAAGCATATATTGCTTACATGTAAACCATTGTAAAAATGATTAAATTAGCATTTTACTTTTTCGTTAAATTATTTAAATGGAGTGTCATTTATTTAATTACATTATCCATGCTACTCTAGGGTAGGTACACACCTTCAAAAATTGTCGTTTGAAAATGATCAACGAATATTAACGATATTTGTGAATGATCGTATAGTATCTGATTATGTACATGCTGATAATGATACGATCTTTCAAAGATAATGTACACATACTAGATGCGATCGTTTGAACGATACAGGAAGTGACGTGTAACAATGGAAGTGATGTACAGGAAATACCAGGTCTGAGAGTTGTTATAAAAAGAACATGTGTACAAAAAGAACATGTGTACCTATGTGTAAATATCGGTGTTTCGAATGATCATTCGGCACACTGCTCCGTTATCTCTCTGTGTAATTTGGCTTTCGGAGCCCTCAAGGAAGAAAAAAAGCAGCTTTTGCTATAATGTATCTGCTAACTGCGGAGCAAGATGAAGATGATGTGAAAGTTGTGAAGAAACGCCGGGTTTGGTGTAAAGATTGGTTGATGGACCGAGACACCATTTCCCATGAAAAACTGCTACGGGAACTGCGACTGACATCCCCAGATGACTACAAAAATTACCCAGCAATGGGTCATATCATCCCTGAGATGTGTGCTGCAATTATCGACAGCTTCAAAGATGAGTACATGAAGGTAGGTACCCCATACAATCATTACACAAAAACATTTACACTTTTACTTCATAAAAACAGATAACATTTATTTAACAAAGTGCAATTTTTCTGTACGACTATAGCACAAAGTATAAATAACAATACATACCTATGTAATAAATACCAATAAATAACAATGTTATCAACAATAAAAAATGCAATAAATAGTTGTGACACTCTCACTATAATTTGGTATATTGAGGGCTTTCATGGGCCAAACTATAGTCACTTCTCCAAACTGGAGGAGGAGGGGGAGGCTGCTGGTATGGAGTGGGGAAGTAATAAGTAGGATAGTGTGGGTTTAATTGGTGTATGAACCCTTTATTGACCACATCGGTGACAATCGGCTCCACAGCACATGGTAGTTCTGGGGTAATCTCCCACAGTTTAGCAGCAATGCTGAAGCAAAAGGCATCAAACTGATCCCCTTTTTGGTTGAGTATGGCCAAAGCTTACTGCAAAGTTTGTTTCTTTTCCAGCTCCTCTTGTTTTCTTTTCCGATTCCTTTTTTGGCTAAGGCTTGAAGTCATAGGAGTGGATGTAGAAGCAGGTGAACTCTCCATTAGGTCACTGGAGGAAGTCTGCAAGTCTCCTAGAAACAGCCAAACTGTGGAGGTAATGAACTTTGTGATTGTTGCAGATAAAGCATTTGCATTACATGACAACGTTTTAAACCATTCCCTCAGAAGAATTTGGACCAACAGAAAAAAAATTCAGCTACAGGTTATCTCGATCTAGGAGGGTGGTTGAGAATGCATTCGGTATTCTAGCAAATCGCTTCAGAATATTTCATACTGCTATAAATCTGCGCATGAACAAGGTTGCATTACCTCGCCTAGGCCTGCCCCCCTCCCACCCCACCCCACACTAACACCTGCAAGACCATCACAAGGACGGTGTTCCACTTCATCTGAGGCTCAAAGGTGGACCAGGGCGAATACACAGAAGAGTAAAGTGAAGTAGCTTGGAGGATCATGAACTGTTTTAAGGACGCTATTTGGTGCGGCAGGAAGCACCTTATCCATCAGAGGGAGAGGATGTCCATCAAGGACTTCTGCAGACTGGTCCTCAGTCTGCTAAGAGACCATCGCCTTATGGACTTTTCAGACTTCCTCTTCTGGAAAGACCCCCCCCCCTTTCCCAAGCACTTCTTGTAGAAGTTAAAAGAACTCTAATAGAGCTTCGGGCCTGTGAGTTCTTCCCCCAACCCCCCCCCCCCCAGCCCCATTCCCTTCCCCCTTGCACAGCCTGTCTTTGTGTATGTAAATAATATGTTTAGAAGTATGTACGAGCTCAAATAAAGCTTAGCACCTGGGAGCTCTTTAGGATTGTATAGTTGTTTGATAAAAAGGTTATGCTTGTAATCTGTTGGGGTATGGCGGGTCATGCAAGTCATGCATCTTGTGATGGCGCCGTAGAGATAAAATTTTAGGGGGAGCCACAAGAGTCCTTCACTTGCAGTGATATTTCCCTTTTCCTATAGAGAAATTGGGGCTCATAGAGAGTAAGGGGATAACTATGTTTGATATGATGGGTATAACATTTTAATAAGGAAGGGAGGGACATAGGGAGTTTTTATATTGACACCCACATTTCCAGTTGTCAACATATTTCTGTTCCAGAGAAATAGAGGTTCACAGAATGTAAGTGTCCAGCTATGTGTAACAGGCAGCTCACCAGCCGCTCAGTCCCTCGCAGCACAGCATTTGCAGATTTGACTGCAGACGGCAGTGAGCAGTACTTAGCCGCTCCCTCAAGCCTGAGTTCCATGGCACCAGGAAGGGGTAACCGCACCGCAAACCTGCCAACCTGAATACAGCCTTGAAGTTTTGTGCATTTTAAGGGGCACCACAGTGCACAGACAACTGGCATTACCCTAATGTTCATTGCCATGAGGGTGGCCCCCAGGGGGTCCCTGACATGTAAGCCCAATGTCTTGAAATAGCCCAACTTAATGTGAAAATATCCCTGATTGTTTTTAGGATTTTTGCTTGTGACCCCATATCTGGCAAATTGTTATGTTTAGAGGGCCAATTGCTTTAGTAGCAAGCTCTTGGGGTCCCGTTAACCCTGAAAATTTCACATTTCTTTGACAATCAGTGAAGGAGATATAAGGATTTATACATAGGGATGACGACAGATGCTTTGAACACAGCCACAGATTTCATGCTGCTGCACAATTATCTCACAGTACAAGATGGGCTCCCTCTTCTGGCAGCACAATCTCATAGAGGAGCATAAGAGAAGCGAGCGCTCCATGCCCCACAAGACAAGTAGCAGAGAGAGCAGAGAGGGAGAGGACAGGGCCGGATCTGACAGCTCCTTGCAGGATGTGGCCTGTGGGCCGTAGGTTGGGCACCCCTAACATAGATAACAGATGATGAGAAGAGTCCCATTGGTTCCATATAAATATAAAAATTGATTTATGCAATATTTATAAAAATCATTAACTTAGTATAATTTTCTCTTCCAGTATTCTTTTTACAAACATGAAATATGTTCATCTTTATATACATCTTTGTATTAGGTTATGATGTTTTCAAATAAGGGTCTGTCTATAAATCTGTGTAATAGATCCGGCACACAGATCCAGACAAACCAATACAAACCAAACCAGTACCATGCAATGCTCATGATGGCAACATTTGTTTTGCCTGCTTAAAGTGCTGGTGGTGTAATACTGATACAGAACCAATGGGACTGTTCCCATCATCTGTTATCTATATTAGGGGTGCCCAACCTAGGGCCCACAAGCCACATCCTGCAAGGAGCTGTTAGATCCGGCCCTGTCCTCTCCCTCTTTGCTCTCTCTGCTCCTTGTGTTGTGGGGCATGGGGTGCTCGCATCTCCTATGCTCCTCTGAGATTGTGCTGCCAGAAGATGGAGCCCACCTTGTGCTATTGGGGTTTCTGCTGATGGAACAATAATGGCTGAGGAGTGGTTTTACAAAATGTACTCATCTTAAGAGTATTGTCCATTTTGCTGTAAATATTGTAGAATAGAAAGGAGTGATTTAACAAATGTCCCAAAAAAATGTATAATAGAGTATCCAGCTAAAAAAGGGACTACAGTGGAGTAATTAGGGTGTTGGAATAACCAAGTCCAGAGTAATTTCAAACATATTTACCCCACAGCTGGGTTTATACATTACAGTGCATTAAGATATGTTAGGGTAATTTGAATTAGATACTTACTGCATCAAAAAAGGCTCATGTACTGTTTTTACCACATGGTAATTCATTGGCAAAGTGTGTTAGAGTACAATTAAGAATGAATGGCACTGCAATGGACCAATGTGCTCATTGCTGCAGCTAACCATAAGAAGTGTAACCCCACCCTGAAGGTTGTTCTATACTCAAAAAAACCAAACTTACCTTCAATACCACAGAGCAGACCGATCACTCCAGGGGCGTCTGGCCTCTGGTCCCGCATCGTCCGACATTCATCTCAGGACCAGCGCTCATGGCGACGCCATCTTTGTCTCCTTTTCCTGGTTCTTCATCCTACGTCACCCAACCGCGGCACCAGATCAGGTGACCTAAAATGAAAAAAAAAAAATTTACCGATCTCACTGTGCATGTGTGAGATCAGCATTTTTTTCTCTTTGAGCAAAAAGGCTCCTTCTGCTCAAGCCCGAGATTCTCAGGCATGCGTAGAAGGAGTGCACAAGAGTCTCCAGGGATGCCTGAGGTAGGTATCCTGGGAGGCTTTGCGCGCCCATTCATTCATCTGAGAATTTGTTGGGGATACACCCCTTTTTTTTTATTTTATTTTTTTTAAAAAGATGTTCAACCTAAAAAAAAAAAAAAATGTTTTACCCTACATAAAAAGGGTTCTCTACCCTTTCATGTAAAGTGAAAATTCTGGGTATAGGTAGACTTTAATTCTAACCATAAACATGCACAATAATCAATAATGTGAATCCTGAAATATGTGGTAAACATTAACTGTTTTTCCTAACTGTTAAAATAATAAATGATTTACAAATGGAAAAATACTAGTAGGAATACGAGTTAATGGTATTCATAATGGTAACAACCCTACCATTATTATTTTCATTAGAAAGAACTACAAAATTACCACATTAGGTTGCACGTATACATTTTTCACTTTGAGGAAAATCACTGCAGATGTAAAATCTAATCATTTTCAAAAGAGCATGTAAATTGTGAAATGGAAATGTGGAATTTGATTTAGGATGGTGTTAGGAACAAGGCAAACAGTTTTGCACTCTGCGGAACATTATGTCATGTTCATGAGTAACCTATTCTTTATCAAAGTGCAAATACTCCAGGTAAATATCAGTCCAGATTCTTTACATGCCAGACACAGAGCCTGCACCTGAAGACACTGCTCTCTGTGGAAATTCTAACATTACCAAATGCTGCTCATAAGCCGGATCATGTCTTTATTGTCCTTCAGCAATACAGTAAACATCCTATGCGGCCAACACTTTTTTGTAAAGTTTTTAATAGAGCAGCAAAGGAGAGCACTGTTTTGGTTTATTTTATGCTGTCCATATCTCATTGGGGTGATTTTCCTGCACTTCCTGTTCCAGAGATGCACCAGTGAAGGAGGAAGAAATAAGAAGAGGTGTTCCCCTTTTTTAGATAGCTCCTACTTGTACCAGTGTCTATAACAGAAGAGAACCCTTTTCTACTTCTGGTGACAAGTCTTACATCTGCATTTCCTATCACTTTGTGTTAAACTTTTTGTATTCAGAGGTGGGGTTTAAGGACTAAATTTACTAGATAGTTCAGCCAATACACTTCTGTAATAGAGGAAACTCACTATCAGTCCCTATTAGAAATATTTCCCCAACATCCTTTTCCATACAGTGTCCAGACACAACAGGAAGGGAAAAATGTTTCACCAATACAAATGGAAATCCCATCATTAAGTTATTACCAGAAAAATTTCCACTGTTCCACAGACAATTTATACAGTTTACAGTACCACTTTCTGTCCCTGTAACAAGTAAATTCACCAATATATTTCCCCAATTGGCAATTTGGAATAAACAAAGATGAAAGGTTTACCCTATCACTCCTCCTAACAGCATGCACAGCTGGGTTAGTTCCACCCCTTGATCTGCATAGGACCACCTTACCAAAGCTATAAAAGTAACCTCCCTCTCCCCAGCAGGTGTTCTTTTTCCGTCCTGGCGCCAGGACCAAGCATTTGTTTCACCTACCTCTCCTCCCCTGGTTCAACCGCTCCAAGGGGGAAGTCCCATCACGGATGGTAAATTCATAAAGTTTTGGGAACCCTGGTGCCGAGGGTATGGTGATATGGAGCTTATAAGCCCCTTTGTTGTGGGTAGGTGAGCAGCAAGGAAGTTTTTTACCTGTTTCCATTTCTTTTGCTGTCCAAAATAGTCACTCAGTGCCTTGCACAGGTGCAGCAAACTTCAGCTCACAGCCATCATGCAAATGGCAGTAGTAGAGATGATTTTGAAGGAAAGATGTCTTTGCTTTCGGTTGTACCTCTGGGGCTACCTGCTGGATGGCTCCTTGAAATTGCATTCTGGGCCTCAAACAATGGCATTGCATAAAATTTGGTAGAATTTTGGTGTAACATGTTTGTACATACAATATGGCTTAGTGCACGTGTTTCTATCCGGATATTCTTAAATTATACATACCTGTTTTTCATCCTGTGGTATTTTGTGGAAAAACCTCAGAGGTTTTTTCTTTGCTACTTGTACTTTTATTAAATCATTGGATGTTAATGAGTGCAATTTGGTAGCATTACGCTGTTATTCTCCAAACTACTCCAGCAGGGGTTATTTTAACTTAGGCATCGGCCTTGTTAGGCGACTATATGCGTCCTGCTTAGAGCAGGCACCATTTTGAAATACTTTTGTTTTCTACTTCTTTGTAGCTGCTTTGCTGACAGTCAGGAAGTCAGATAGGAAACTTTATTTGTGGTTTTGGTTCTGCGTAGGTACAGTGTCAAAGGGTGCTAAGGCATTTTTTAGCAATGTGCAATTTAGCAATGCAACCAGACATTTATCCCACAGACCATTACACTGACCAGCAATGTGCAATTTGTGCCGCTCAGGTCAGCTAACACGGACACCAGTTAATGTTTTGGTTATTTGTAAAGGTGACATTCTTCCCACTGGCAGCAATGCAACCAGGCATTTATCCCACTGACCATCACACTAGTGTACAGTGATGTGTGGATTGTGGAAATAGTTTCTTAATACCCCAAAAGTTGTTTCAGGGGCTTTACCCATCTTAAGGTTTAGAAAGGTGGATTTATGCCGTCAAAATAGGCAGGAGATTGCTCTCTCTTAAGTCAGTCTGTAGGACATTTTGCCATTAAAGTATGCTGGGCGGGTGGCACAAAGACCTTGCCCTTCAAACTTATCTGTGCATTTTGATTTAGAGAAGCAAGTAAACATAAGGAAGCACAACCAAGGGAGTTCTAAGACTATGCTGATCCAGCGGTAACAGAAATCTACACCACAACAGGTCTGGTTGTTGCCCAGCAACAATAGGATTGGTGTCATGTTGTTGAGATAGGCAGGTAAACAGGCCGGTATGCTGCCAAGATCCTATTTGGAAGAAGGTATACAGAGGATCACAAGGGGCAAGTTGTGCATCAGTAGCTCTTTAACATAACTGTGCAGGAGGCAATAGATTTCCTGTCAAGAAATTTGTTGACCCTCAGTAAATGGAACCTGAAAATCCTAGGTTCTGTAGTCTAATAGTCCAAAAAGAGCCTAAAGTAAGCCTTTTGAGGGTGTATCAATCCAGACATTAAAGATAGAAAAGACTGTCCAGGTTTCCGGCAAATGGAAAAGAACGGTGACACCCTGGGTGATTTCAGTCAGGTAACAAGGTGACCAGATAGTTTGTCAGGCTCTGCGAGATCCTGGTACGTTCAGACAACAAGAGATTCATAGAAGTGCAATGCAATGTGCAAGGAATGGGACAAGCAGTTGTGCTGCTTTCAATAAGAGCAAGAAAGAGACCTGAAGGATTTAAATCTCTTTGTTCACACTAGAAGGTTTTGTATGATAATATTGCAGACGACTTTGTCAGCCATTTGTCTGGCCCATTAGAGGATTTCAATAGATGTAGCAGAAGCTTACAGGCCTGTCTCAATTGTGGAATGCTACCAGAGATTATTCCTGCTATGTTTCAAACACCTCCAGTTCACCTGTCTACCCAGTCTTTCCACAGCTCTAACGATGTTTAATAAAACCTTTGTCTTAGTGATAACCTTGCTGTCGTTCAGGGAGTCAGCCTATGTCACTGCTTGAACGACGTTCTTTTGCTGACAAGAAAACCAAAACCAAGTTGGAGAGTCACAAGAAGACAATTCTGCAAACTCTGACTCAGGTAAACTATCAGAAGAGTCAGTTATGGCCAATGCAGGGAATAGAAATTTGAGGTTAATATTAATTACGGTGAAATCTAGAACACTTTTGCTTTTGTGCAAAGTGGCACAAATTATGGTGTGGTCTTAAGAGTTTTAGAGGAGTCGACACTGCCAGCGAAGGATTATTTTATAATTATGCAGTATTTATATCGCAGTGAAGTGTTGCGCAGTGCTATATAAGGTCCACAGTAATGTCACTAGCTGTCCCTCAGAGGAGATCACAATCTAATGTCCCTACCATAGTCCTATATTTTATTACAGTTTCTGGGCCAATTAACCAAACTGCATGAAATGCAGGGTATTTCTGAGACTTATGACATCTATTTCCATTGTTTAATGGTTAGGATAGCACATTTGGATTCCAGTTGTGCTTCCTTAATCGTTGGGTTGGCTGCTTGTTGGACTACAGACTCACTGTGGCCTAGTCAGTCTGACAAGACTTGGGATAGTAGTTTTCCCATTGCAATTTGTCTTGGGAAATAGCTCTGAGGCACAGAACTAGGATTCTAGTCACCATAGATGCCAGACTCTGGGACATCTCCTTCGACTTTCCCTTCAAAGGCACTCCAATCTGGTAAAATGTGGGCAGTCCTGAGACTTTTGAAAGCCTTTGCTTTGCTCATGTCAGCAGAAAGATTTTTTTACATTGCCAAAGTGGAACAAAGATTGCCTATTACCATCAAGTCACAGTTGTGTTTTTTATTTTTCATGGACACAGAAGCATCTCAAGTTTTCCATCTCCTAACCACCAGTCTGAAAATTTGTTTACTGTTCATATGAGCAGATCACTTCTCCACAAGTGGCCTCTGGGTCCATAGACCTTCATGATGTTCAAGTGCCAGCTAATACTGGTCATGACCCTTTCACAAGAAAATTGTTTTTTTTTACCCTACTTTACATTTTACAACCAATAGAACTGATTTTGAGAGGTCTACTAAAAAATAAGGAAGGATTCAGGAAAAGCAATGGAAATTATTTCCCATTTGCCAAAATTGGAATGGTGTTAACTCTAATTATGATGGCTACTGTTTTTTATTCTTTTTTGCTAGGAATAACTTTTCCAGGGCTGTTAGCAGCTTTCTATCCCTAACTGCCCAGGACTGAATGCCAACTTGTTGAAATGCAGTGGCTTTTCTCTGTGGTGGCAGATATGCAGCTCAAAGCTTACAAACATCTTTAAATAGGCCACAATATATAGATTTTTTTATTTGAATAGCAGAATTAAGTGTTTTCTTGGTTAACTTATCACCAGCATGGGTTCCAGAATTTTCTGCATTCAACTTTGGATGAGGAAATCTGGGTCAACTTGTTTAGGTCCAAGTGTCAGCCCCCACAACAACCAAGTGGGTGGAACACCTTTTGCGCTGGCAGTTCTTCAAACCAGTTGTGAAATTGAAGCATTCAGTCAAGTCCTTTTCAGCATAGGACTTGCCTCTGGTCCTACAAGTTCTCAGGGAGCCCCCCTTCCATACAGTCAAGGTCTGCTCAAAAAGAATACGGGCATGGGAGATGAATTTCTTGTCTGTTACCATGACAAGCAGATTGCACCTATCTTCCTGAAATGTGGATGCATCTATCATTGATGATCATGACTTGTTTAAGGTGTATTATGTGTATCACTCCAACTACAAAAGTAATCCCTCAGTGTTGAGACACTCATTTCTGAAGATTCTCATGAAAATGAGAAAGATTTTCTCCATTTACCTACAGAGAAAATGATTTTTATAGATGTGGATGTTCTAGTCAGCCTCCCTAGCAGTCCTTGACAGATCTTTGACTGGTTTTGCATCCTAGGGTTTTAGAAATGCAGGAAGTCAGGAGACACTTAACTGGGGAAGGGGCAACATTATGGGCTTCATTTGCAGAGGTTTCTACTAAAGTAAACAACTAAAGTACTAAATTGAATAATTAAATAAATTACTTAACCCCCCTAGCATTCTAATTCTGTCAGTTTTTTGATGCAAAAAGTGATCTTATTTTTTTGCATAGAAATTTTTGTTTATATTGTGGGCTTGTAATTCTTAGGATTAACTCCCGGGTATGATAATTATATTTATTTATTATATTATAATCATAAATTATAATATAATACAAAATTATAAATAATAATTTTAAAAAATAATGAAATAATAGACAATCTAAAAATAAAATATAAAATTAAAAATGTACTTTTATTTTTATTTCATGTTGTGTGGTGTTTTTGTACTGTAAAAACCATTTAAAAGCAGATTACATTGTAATCTGCTTTTAAATTTCCCTCCCAGACACACCCCCCAATACATCACCACTCGCATCACCCGGAAGATGGCTCATCCTCCCGGGTAATGTGAGTGGGGTTTTTCCTGCCTGCTCACACAGGCACACAGACGCTGGAGCTGCTGCTGCTGCTGCTCGCATCTCCAGAGAGATGCAAAGCACAATGCAGGATTTCTGCATTGTGCGTCACATCTCACTGCAGATGCCAGCAGCAATAGCAAATTCCGAGGGTGACCACCATTAAAAGAGATCCTGGGTTCCCAGATATCAAATTTATCTAGGGAATTTTTTAAAGTGTGAGTGAGCCTGTCATTATTCAGGACCCAATTCATTTTAGTAAAGATGGGATCTATATTATTGTGCTCATTTTTCAGGCTTTTGCTAAGGAGATTCTTTCTACCAAAAGAATCAATTTAGCTAGTTTCAATGCAGGTTTAGGGAAAACTAAACATAGTTTACCAAACAGGGACCCCTCCCGGGAGCTAGGAATCTCAGTCTTTAATACCCTGGAGATCAGTTTGAATACCTCTGACCAGAAGTATTTAGCAATCGGGCAGCACCACAAGATGTGAAACACAGTGACTCTGGAATCACAACCCCTAAAACATAGTGGTGAGGCAGACAGAAAAAATTTTTGCTAGTTTATCTCAGCATTACCTTATAATTGGCCTCCACTAGCGCAGAGTTTAGGGAGACTTTAGATTGGAGTGAACTGACTTACTCTCCATCTTCTAAATCCCATGATTTTCCCAAGCTATCATATATTTGAGCTTCCCATCCGTGGATAGCAAAGCAGAGTAAATAACTGAAATTTGCCCTTTGGTGTCTGCCGGGGAAGAACAGGTGCTTTCAAAAGGGGAAGACCTCATAAGTTTAGGGGCCTATCTCATTACAGAGCTTATAAACAATGTTATTGGTCTAAAGCGAAAGTGTTCCTGAGGTGGTAATTCCTGTTTGCTGGTGAGATACTCCCAACTAAGTGTTGAGCGCACGTCAATTAGGTCTTTAGGCCTCATGAAACCTTTTGAAACCCACCATGTAAAACGCTCTGGATTTCAGATAGGGGATTTCAGGATTATGCAGAGTAAGGGGCACATGACTAGAAGAAAGTTTTGGATTAGCCCAGTATTTAGCCCAGTATTTATCCCACACTTGAACAGAGTGTATAAGGGCAGGGCAACATATACGCCTTGATTTTTTCTTTATCCACATAAGAGCTTCCATGAACCCACAACATTTATCAAGACCTTCCAATTCCATCCATTGAGGTCAGGCACCATGCACTGTACTCAAAGAGAACTGTGCTACTTGAGCCGGCACATAATATTTCAAATTGGAAAGTACCAAACCTCTGTGTTTTTAGGCGCAAAGTGGCTTTTTGAATTTTACTTTTTTTTTCTAGCCCAGTTAAATCCCATTATTATAGACTGAAGAAGTGTAAGATCCCTCTGAGGAACCTGAATAAGCAGGGTGCGGCAGGTCCACATAGTTCTTTTAAAATAGGAGCATGTAATTAGTCCTGTAGAGAGAATTGTATGAGGGAGTCAATTGAATACCCAAATACTGAAGAGACCTCCCATCCCAAATAAGTTCAGTTACTTTTGAGAGTTTCTCCCATTGCATTTGGGAGATTACTGTTGAGTGCCTGGGATTTAGAGCTAATTACTGCAGCCCCGAATATTGAGCAAACTCATCCAATAATTTAAACAAATTGGGCAACGTTGTTATCCACAATGTAACATACATTAAAATGTCACCAGCAAATAAAGCACATTTGTGCTCCACCCGACCACACAATGCACGGGTAGCAATGGCTAGAAGTTCAACCACTAATGCAAACAGAATAGGGGACACCCTTGTCTGGTTCCTTTTATTTAATTGGGATAGTAGATGAAAGAAAACCCTCCGGGTTTTCTTTCATCTACTATCCTCCGGGTTATCCTAGAGATTGGTAAAGAGCAAGTAAATGGTAAAGTTGCGACCAAACACCATGGCTGATAAGACCTGGAATAAATAGGACAAAGAAAGACTATCTAAAGCTTTCTGGAGATCAACATTGCCTTTCGCGAAGGTCCCTCATCCCAGTTTGAATTCATTGCTGAGATAAGATCTATCGATCGTCGTTTGACCAGGGGCCTGTCTATGTTGCAAAAAGCCCACCTGATCCGGTTGGATATAGGCCCCCCAAGAAGGAACCTAGTCTCACTGATAGAATATTTGTATTGATCTTAAGATCACAATTAATTAAAGAGATGGGCCTATAGTTATCAATCTGCAAAGTGTCCTTCCCCGGTTTGGGAGTCACACCTATGTAGACTCTATTGGCGTCACACGGTAAAGACTGGCCATCTCCTAGGTAGTCAACCATGTGTGACATTAAAATAGAGCCAAAGGTCTTGTAGTAAACATTAGAAAATCCATCCAGGCCAGGTGAGCTTACAGTTTTGAGTGGTTTAGGAACGTTCTCCATTTCCTCAGTTGTGAAGGTTTTCTCCAAAATTTTGGAAGAAGCCCCTAATAAGCATTCAACATTCACCTGGGTTACAGGATCAGAAAGCAAACTTTCATTAAGCCGCCATCTGAACCCAGGTCGTTTCCCTTGTAAGCTCATTAAGTATACAATTACTGGATCGTGATCTGACTACAGAGTGGTCAAAATGCGAGCTCTTTGCACAACAGGTATCCTATGCAATTGTAAAAAGACATGATTAATGCGAGAATATTGATTATGGGCAGCAGAATAATATTTATAATCTTTGGCCGAGGGATTCATTTCCCTACAGATATCAATGAGATCAAATTATTTCAAAAGGAGGGAGAGGTTTGACTCTTTTTTGGGGATTTCTATATCTAAGTGTGCTTGTTTTGTCCAATCTGTGGTCTAAAGCTAGGTTAGGGTCACCCAGCAAAATTAGGAAACCTTTGACCTTGGGCCATATCTTATCCAGCAAAGCATGAAAGAAATCCCTCATTTGGAGTAAAATAGTTGACCACCGAGAATAATGGATTTCCAACATTACCTAAAACCATTAGGAATCTAATCCCTGGATCCCAAAAGACCTCCTGAGGTGAGAAGCTTAAGCTATCTCGAAAACACAACATCACCCCACATTTCTTTTTGCAAGAGTTTGTGTTATAAAACTTCCATAAAAATTATCCTATATATCTCGGAATAAGACGTTATGGGAAAAGTGTGTTTCTTGCAAAGCAAGGATATCCACTTTCAGGGCTTTGTAGTAAAGAAATGCTTTAGACCTTTTGAACCGGAAGGTAAACCCTTGAACATTATGTGAGAGGACCACCAGCGTGGGAGAGGTACCTGGATCATGAGTTAAGTTAGCCAACATTTAGGCCTGGGTCAAAAAATGCTGTTTCAGGTATTTCACAGATATCAAAGTCTTCTGGGGAACATAAAAAAAATAAAACAGGAAAAAGGAAAGGCAGACAAAAATAAAAATACAAAGACAGATGAACAAAGAACAAGTGCAGCAAATTTTGGATGCTCTCTTCAGTGGGAAACAGCGTGTCGCCCCCGACAGCCGAGAACCAATACGCCCCCAGCCCTCAGGGGAAGCTACTTCCCCCGCGCATCCAGGAGCCTCAAAGGTCTTCATATATCTAGGGAGATAACACTCGGGCCTCAATAATAAATAGGACCCGATCGATATTCGCTATTAACTGAGGACATGTATACCCCTCCAGCTCTCACAGATCTTGATTTCACTTGAAACAACCTCGTACAAAAACCAAACCAAATAATTTGTTTGTTCCTAACAAGCAGGAACAAAGCTATGTCCCTTAGGGACTGTTAACAAGCTGTGGGCTCGGCAGCCACTAAAATATTAAACTGTAAAATGTATAAAATATACGTCATAAAACCATCAATAAACAAAGTGCAGCTAACCCATCAAAAGTCATGGACATTCAGACTCCAAAATATCAATCTCGATTGTAGAACCAGCCAATAGGCATGTAACAACAAGACAGTGGAGCATCCTCCATACGGGGGCCCTTATTAATCACCACAAGAAAAATAATCTAAATATGTTTTAAAAATAATCTAAAAAACCAAGACTGGTTTTCACATTATCTTCTGTAGGTGCTTGCCACTTGCTCTCACTTTATGCCAAAGCGGGTATAATGTAGACATCTGCAGAAGAGTTCCTTCCGCAGATGTGGATTAGGTATCACCTTTTGGGATAAGATTCAGATTTTTGACCTGCTCGCCCTCCGCAAAAGGAAGAAAAGGAGAAATTTTTTCCCTTTAAGTTAAAAAATAAATTTTAGAGAGAATGCCTATCTATATTTTATCTTATGAGTGATGAGAACCTGTAGAAGTGGTTTGAGCGCTCTCATGCGTTGAATTGTGAATGGTTTCAGATCTGAAAAGATTTGAATCTGGTGGCCTTCCATCTCAATATTTTCGATACCCCTTGTTACTTTCATCAGTGCTTCCTTGGTCGCATAGTAGTGTGGTTTAACAATCAGATCTCTTGGGGGGCCATCTGGTTTAGGCGCTACCAGGTCCCTGTGTGCTCTGTCAATTTCAAAGTGGGAACCTGGTAGGTGAGGCAGAAAGGTTTGCAGGAATCTCTTTGTGGCCTCAGTCACATCTTTTAGGGATTCTGGGAGATCCCTGATACAGAAGTTATTCCTAGGAGATCTATTTTCTAGATCAATTTTAAGTTGCCGTTCCTCCACTTGCTTATTTAACACCAATATCTCTTTGGAATTCTGGGAAACCCTGTAAATGTTTCATCCATCTTTTTCTCAAACACATCGATTCTGGTGCCCAGGCTCTGTAAATGTTGCCTCAGCTCGGATGTAAGAGTGACTAGGACTTTAGCCAACTCGGTTTGTAGAAGTACAGCCAGGTGTGACAATAATCTGCTCTCTTCCATTGGTAGTGCAGTTGAGGGATCAAGCATAGAGGGATCCTGAAAGAGTATGCTGAATCTAGAACCCGTTGCATAGGATAATAGCAAGGAACTGCGTAGCTCTGTCTCTCCCCTATGTTGATATATAATCAGGGTATGGAGAGCCTGCTGAAGAGACGGAAAAGGCCTGTGCTCCTGGGAGCTATGTTCCACCTGAGTGCTAGCTGGGGATGATGGAGGGGAAGCCCACTCCCACCCTTTAGTATTTGAGCCCCAACTCCTATTTGATCCAATGCATGCTTGTCATGTAAGGCAGAGTGCACCGCCTTATGATCTTCCCTCGCGGCAGCCATCTTAGGAGCTGGCAGCTCCATCTGAGTTAGCGGAATATGGTCTTTTGATTTGGTCCCAGACTTCCCGACCATGGTTCTGGAGGCTTACTGTACTCCTCCTACTGTACTACTGTTTGTTTCTTCCCTCCCTTCAATGTTTTTGCTTGCTACATCCAACTGTGCATGCTGTCAGGAGGAGTGACAAGAAAATGTAAAATTGTTGTCCTATTTACCTGTAATTTTCCTCTCCTGTAATCTGCTCTTGACAGCATGCTTCACACATCTCTTATCCTGTCGCAAGCTTGTTAAAGAACACCTGCAGAGGAGAGGGAGGTTACTTTTTTTGGCTTTAGTAAGGTGGTCCTATGGAGATCAAGGGGTGGAACTAATCCAACTGTGCATGCTGTCAGGAAGAGTTTACAGGAAAGGAAAATTACAGATAAATGTGACAACAATTTTCTATTATACCATTTGTAGCTCTACCCAGAATAAAACAAATGTTTTTAGAGTTTAAATTTAAGTTCTCTTCCTGCCCAACGTATTATCACTTTCAAAAATATTGATGGACTAAAAACATTTTCCCACATGTACTTTACAGGAAAAAACCTGCAGGAACAGCATCAGTCTGGTTATTACTTAACAGCCTGTGTGCTAGACATAACTGTAAATGTTAGTTCAAGTATTTGTTGCTCTGCCTGAAGAATGCGGGCATTTTACTGTCAGATCCTGTAAGTAGTCTCCAAACAACAGATTGCCTACAGAAGACATGAAAGTTTACCATGTGTACACCTTAATGAAGTGCACTCTGAAGTTTAGTCATTCTAAAGACAAACCTCCTTGCTAGCTCCAAATTGATTACCTGAAGAGAATTTACAGCAGGGTCGCGAAGAGACCACTAAATTCAATATTTTAAATCCCCAGGACCAGTTATTATGAATTGAAAAAAAAGAAAAACATTCGTAAAATAATGATCTTTCTAATGGTGCTGACGAGGACTGTGGAGGCTCTGATTCATTGATCAGCTCACGGTTAGGTGAAGTATTACTAAGGTTATTATCAATTGTCGCAAAATCTTTGGTATTACTAAAAAAGTTCAAAATATTTGTGTATTACTTAAGATTGGGCAATATAAGCAGTAGACAAAAATTGTGTGTCATACAAAATTAGAATCAGCACCATTTTATTACAAATGTTTAAAAAGAGATCTTGGAGCAAAAGTGCAGCATTTTGACAGTAGAGGCAACCACAAAACAGGACCCTTCTTTTTTGTGCAAGGTCCATTTTAAGCTGAACCTTTATTGATAACCCAAAAAGGGCTCAGTGCACAAAGTTAATACACCAAGATAAGAGTTAATAGGATTGAGTAATTATAGTCACCTTGCTGAAAATAAAGATGTTTATCCTGACCACTCCCAATAGTTTATTAGAAATTGTATGATTTACTTAACAGCTTCATAAAATGTGCTTTGTTTGTTTAGTATAAACAAACTGTTTCATATGAATCAAATACAACCTGAACCCAAATAAATAAAAACTGCCCAGGGGCTTGTCACATGCAAAGCTATTTTCTCCACAATTCAAAAGATGTTTTTCTAACTTTGCCCATGAAACAGGGAACAGCCAAATTTGTATTAATAAACAATCATTTTTTTATCTACGGTCTTCTTTACCTACAAATGTTACCTTTTTTGCACCAAACCTGGTTGGTTGGTTAATAAAAAACAGATATGCAAATAGGCATTTATAATAACTACTTTATTTTAGCTTTTGCCTTCTGTTATAAGGAACCTAATATTATAAACAATAGCCTTTTGCTATAGGTAACCTAATACTGTGCTATTTACTTCAGAAAATTTCAACCATCTAGAGCCATCATTCTACATTATGAAATGGTTTCCATTTTTTGTTAAGTTGGCAAGTATACAGAAGAAACCAAGAAGGCAGCTGTCAGTCTCAGTTTAGCAATTTGCAAAGGGTATCAGAGGTTTCTACACTTGCCAAGAACATTTCTCAAAGTCTAGAAACATTGAGGAATCACATAGTCCAACATTCTTTTAGGCTTTGGGATAGTGTAGCAGATAGAATTGCATTTACAAATTAGGTTTATGACCTAATTTGGGTAGGGAAATTTGATCTGCATGTTCCACAGCCTGAAAGAAATCCAAGTCTGATAAGCCAACAGTTAAGGGTCACACCTTAAGACTGTGATACATAAGTGGAAAATGGCACTTTTACAATGGAGCATTGTTTTTTCCCCAATGCTGGCTCATAAAAAATAATTCACTGAGCTGATCGTTTCTTAGTGTGAAAAGCTGGTAAAACTGTTATGCTAAAGCTCTGTACACTAATAATAATCGTGCAATAATAATCGTTGGAAACCAACGATTAACAATCGATCATCCGATAAACGTTAACAAAAAAGTGCACAACAGGCCAAAGACGACGATAAACGAGGAATGGCGCTGGAAACGAATGACTGTCCCGTTGGATCTGTTTGGGCGTCGTTTTTATCAACAAAATATAAATATAAAACAAATAGAAAACCAACTAAAGTATGTACAAACATATTTAACAAAGGAAGTTCACCCTGAACATGAAGGTAGGATATCTTCATCTAGTAAGCTTGCTACATCTCTCTTTGCCTCTTGCCCTGCCTCCCTAGCAGCCACCTTTTTTTTTTTGCTTTAAAGCTTGTCGAAAAAAAAAAATTTACTAAACATATGAAAAAATACAGATTCCCCCCTCCCCAAACACACCTGATTAAGTTACTAAGCGCAGTCAACATACAAATAGTTGTACGTACGTTTATGGCGATGGTGGCTGGACCACCGCTTACAGAGCTGTTCTTTCAAACGTACAACCCCAAATTTCTCCTCCAGCCTGGTCTGCACAGCGTCCATAATGCGATCTTTTCTGGCATTTGGACGTGGACCTCCTGCCATCATAATGGCATGCACACCATGACCTCAATCTTAGCTTGGCTCATTGGTGATGATCTCCTCCTGATGTTGTGACTTGGCTGTGGCATGTTCTATAAAGATCGCAAGCACAGGATAGGATGTCACAGGACAGGAAACGCAAGGCGTGCTGGGAAATCTGGAGAGAAATCAACCTTTCAAGGTCATCCACTAGTGTTCCTAAATTCAACCTTTGTTCCTGCGACTTTTTCCCTGAACGTTGTTACTTGGGGGAATTCTCAGAGCATTCTTCAGCAGGTGTTGCTGCTGTGCCGGTCCTTGTGCTTTATTTGAGTGTGTAGTTAATGTGGAATGTTGAAGGTGAATAATGCAATTTTTTATATGTTTTATATATTGCAGAGATATATTGATAGAGAGCCTATGATGCGTTCAACAACCCAGACTTCATGCATGAATTTATTGAAATCCACAGATCCTATCCCTGTCTGTGGAAGGTGAAGTCTGGGGAGTATGCCAACAGGTATCTAAAGATGATGGCCTACAATGCTATGGTGAAGCTCTGCAAAAGCATAAAACCTGCAGCCAACATTTCCTACGTGAAGCACAAGATCCAAAACTTGCGCACCGTGCTCAAAAAACAATTGGACAAAGTGCAGGCTTCACAGCCATCAGGTGCTGGCGCAGAAGATGTATATGTATCTAAACTGAGGTACTATAATCTTTTGTCTTAGCACATATTTTTATTCAAGTGAAACACACATTGTGGTCAGTTCTAAATGGTCATGCTATCCTGCCATTCCACTGCTTGAGTGGTGTTGAAGTACCTAAATTACTTGGTTCGGTTTTCTTTTGCCGACACCAAAGCATGCCGCGGTATGGCATGATGTAGGTTCACCAGCCCAGTAATTTGACTAATGATGCACTGCAATTATTCCGGCCTCACCCCCCTCCTGTATCTAATTAGCCTCCAAGCCACCAATATGAGCCCCGCCTCTGCCCTTCCTCAGTTCAGCCAGGTGACTATAGTTTTTAGGCATGAAAACTGCCAATATACCGATTTATAAAGTGAATGTGTCAACTATTTATTGCAGTAATGTTGCTGTTACCATTGTTATTTATACTTTTTATATTCTATAGTAGAGGTCGGCAAAGTTTTATGGCCAACAGGCCATTTGTGGGGTGGGTGGGAGCAGACTAGGCCGTACTGCCCTCCACAAGGGAACGCCCCCATGAAGTGAAATCCCTCTCCTCCGTATGCTATTTAGAGTGCCGGCGGAAGTATCAACGCTGTTATGGAGCCGCTCCGGCAGTTCCTAACGCCCCCTGGCCGATTCGCTGGCATTGAGCCGGATCGGCCAAGGGGCGTTGGGCTGGAACAAACTACCGGCTAGGCCGTATCTAGCCTAAAGGCCGGAGTTTGCCGACCCCTGTTCTATAGTTTACCCAAAAAGTTGCACTTTGGTAAATAAATGTTATCGATTTCTATCAAGTAAAGGTGTACATCCTTTTGTGTAATGATTGTATGGGGTACCTACCTTCATGTACTCATCTTTCGAACTGTTGATAACACTGGGGAATGCATTTTTTCTTTAATTAGATCTTACACTTGTTTTTTATCATTTTTATTTTTGGGTGACGAATCCATAAATTAACCGTTTTTTGCTATTACATCCAGTTTTTACGATACATGGTACCCTCCATTTATGTAAAAAACATACAAATTTTACATACAATAAAAAATAAAATAATAACTTGAATGTACTGTTTATTTAAATTTATTTTGTTCATATACAGGATTTTTTTTTTTTTTTAACAGTAAAACATTTGAAAGTTAATCAGGTAAGCAGTTAAGTTAAAAAAAATACGCTTATAGCTTTTCCTGGAGTGTTCAGTGTTAGGACAATCCCACCGGATACTCCAACAATAGTCAGCCATCATTTGTACATCCCATCTACCCCGATACCGTCCTTCCATGACCTTCAAATCCTAGTGGGATAACTCCTTGCTCATCACTGACTGCACCAAGTTTTTTCTGGGTAGTTAGAAAGATGGCTATGCATTGCAGCAAGCATTTTGTAGCTCTCCAAGAGTTTCTGGACAATTTCTGTGTAATTATTTGCTTGTGTGTTTCCAAGAAAGTCCTTGACAATGGCTTTGAATGATAACCAAGCATTCTTTTCGACTTCTGACATTGTCCTGATGAAATGTTCATCTTTGATGAGCTGCCGAATCTGTGGACCATCAAACCCACTGGCCTTTATTTTTTCAAATGACAGACTAGGAAATGCCAAAATGAGGTAATTGAAACAGTCTCCTTCGGTTGGCAAAGCTTTAACGAACTGCTTCATCAAACCCAGTTTTATGTGCAGAGGTGGGAATATATTATTTTTTCTATCAACAAGTGGCTCATGTAGAATGTTTGGATCACCTGGTTTTAGGGCAGATCTTGGAAGCAAATTTCTTTCCACCCAATACCTCTGCTGTCCCACCTGCACGGATAACAAGGATACTTGGTGTATCCGCGTTGCTGACCAAGAAGGAAGCATACCATTTTAAGGTCAACACAGATGACCCAATTGCGTTGGTAATATTGCAACAACTCAATGACTCTATTTATGTCTGCATATTCTTCACAAAGAAACTGAATGACCAATTGGGACTGAACCAAATATATTGCCATTGAGAAGGAGGACACACTTTAAGCTCCGCTTTGAGCTATCAATGAATAGTCACCATTCAGTTGAGTTATAGATTGGAATTGCCAATTCCTCCAATAAACCAGGTATGTTATGGCAATACACAAAGCCACTGTCAGTTCTAAAGTACTGCAGAAATGTAATTTCTCTGGTTCAAAAGTACAATACCTTTTAGTTCCTTTTTTATGTAAGTATTTCCCTCGCAGTCTTGATGCTAGGAGTTCTGAAGCCTTCTTCCATAGTCCCAAATCACGTGCCAAATCACTCAACTTATGCTAATCGAATGGCTTACGAACAGTCCTCTTCAATTTCAATCTCTTTATTGTTGTCACCTAGTTCATCACCATAATCATGTTCTTCAAGAGAGTAGTGTAACGAAAACCAGCACTGGGGTTTCATCTGAATGGGCGTATAGCCGATGGTAGACTAGGATACAAATTGTTACATTTATTTTTCTCATAATATCCTGATGTTTTCACTCTGCAAAAGTAACAGTCACTGAAATGATTCCCTGGCTCTTGCCAAACCATAGATATACCAAATGGCATCTTTTCACGTGTTCCCTTTGTCCACATCTGTAAACCCTCAACACACTGTTTGCACACCTTATGAGGGGCCCAAGACTTATCTTGATCACCAAGTTTAACTTTGAAATATGCCAAATAGGCTTGCACTAAAAATGTGCTGATGTTCACCCTTTGACGGCAATGGTGAAACCGCCAAACATATAACAAAATGAATCAGGGTTGTTTAGGCACTTACAACGAAAAACAGCAGAGCCAATGATCTGAAAATAAAAGAAATACATGTATAAGTAGAAAAATAAATTTTGCTTATTCACTAGGTAGAGCAGAGCACAACCTCTGACCACACTATCCTGTGTGTAAAAGAATAGCCTATACAAATCCACGCTATAGTAATCTTATTGATATAAGGGATAGAGAAAACTAAGTGCACTTTCAGAATCAACATACCTATTTTAGTATAAATAAGCTTAAAAATTGAAGTCAACAAAAAAATGTGTTCAAAATTGTTCCCTGGTGTAATTGCGACACACGTCTCGAGGATGATATGACCCATTGCTTGCGATGAGATTCCAGTGGAGAACTTCATGTTTTGCAGAGATCTTCCTGTGTATCTTAACGTGACAATCAACCTCAGCTGGTATCGTTCAGCTCCTATTGACGTTCCCATGCAGACATCTTGTTTCTGTAGAAAAGGTCCCATTGTGGCAAGTAATTTCTTGAAGCACACATCCGACATTCAAAGGTAATTTTTGTAGTCATCTGGGGATGTCAAGTGCAGTTCCTATAGCAGATTCTCATGGGAAATGGTGTCTCAGTCCATCAAACAATCTTTACACCAAACCCTGTGCTTCTTCACAACTTGTTCATCTTGCTCCTCACTTAGCACATACACGGTAGCAAAAGCCACTTTCTTCTTCAGTGAAAAGATAAAGAAAAGCATACTGCAGAGACAGGTAAGTGAACAGTCTTCAGGATGAACGTTCGTTGAAAAAAAATGACCGATTGGTCATTATTTCCTGTATGTCACTTCCTCCGGTTCACGTCACTTCCTGCATTGTTCAAATGATCGTATCTAGTGTGTGTACATTATCTTCAAAATATTTGTTGATCTGTTAATCGTTTGTTTTCAAATGACAATTATTGCACGTGTCTACGTGGCCCAAGTCTTATACATCAAGTCAACATTTTGGAAAAGTTTTTGAAAATGACCATCACTTGGAATTTACATGTGTTTCTGCTATTTAGAATCTGCTGGGTAATTTAATTCCTCTTCCCTTCCATAATTTATTAAATGTGAGGTTACAATACCTTTTTTGTTTAGTAGGTTATTTGCAATCAGATCCTGTATCTGCTCTGTAGCCTGGAACTGTTATCATTCTTCTTACTGACAAATTGAAGAGAAGTTTGCTATCTGATTAAGGAACCTCTACTTCTAATATGGCTTTTGAAAAAAAATCTATTTAGTGTATTAAAATACATGAAGATACCTTCTGTCCAAACTGTTGTCCAAGCACTTTTTAAAGCAAAATGAAAACCCCTGCTAAAAACTCAATTGAAAACATGGGGCAAAGTGGCAAGCATTGTAGCCACTATTGTTGAAAGTGTCTCTGGGTTTTGAATTTGATTTGCATGATTTTTGCAGACAAGGCTACTTGCAAATCCATACCTGCAAATAAAGGGAATATACTACTGTATCTTTGGCTTTCTTTTTCTTGAATGCTACTGCTTTACTGCTCCATGGCTGCTGCTATTTAACATTTCTTCCCACTGGCTTCTTTGCCACTATGAGTGTTTTTATTTTTGTCAAGTGCCTTCTTCTGCTCATATTTCCTTTTTTGAGCTTCTTTAATTGGTGATAACAGCATGATGTATGCATTTTTTCCAGATAAAAAGCAATTCCTTAGAATCTTAGTTCATCTCTCTTGGATATATTGATAGTCTTACATAGGAGACTGCTGCAATTTCAATCTCTATCCAGTTTTAGGCTTTCTAGGAATAAAATGTGACCAAAGTACTTGACGGTCACCACTGTCACCATGTATTTCCCAGCACTGAACTGATCCTTTTTTTCCCCAGGGAAATAAAAACATGCCTTCAAATTTGGCATCACCTCTATTAGTGCTGTGAAAAGGGGTCTTCCACAAAACAAGCTGCCTCATGCAATCCTACATGTTCCATCGCCCTTCCTTTGAAATACTTCCTATGTAGATTCAATGTCAAATGCTGGGCAAGTAAATTGGTATCTTCTTTGAGGTGTATTTAATGTTATGGGATTGGAGGTGTCCTTAATTGGCTTTATTTGGAAATACATGGCCCCCCCGAGATCCAAAATATTTGGCAATGGCTAGCTTCCCAGTCTGCCTTAATAATATTACAGCCTTATGTAGGATTCTTGATTCTGAAAAAAAACATATATCATTCAAATAACAACATTAACACATTCCTAAGTGTGCAATACAATAACAAATATTTTCCTGCCTTATGGCCAGTTGTGCAGTCCTTTCTGCTTTCTTAGCAAGACAAAACTACCCTATGTCACATTAGGACATGAACTACACAAGACCTCTGAAAGACATTACCAGCAGATCTGCCTCATTTAGCTCCCCTTCTTCCGCTAGTCCATCCGGTTACAATCTTATCCATATGGTAAAAAACACACACAAACCTGGTGGTTAAAACAGTACAGACAAGAGAAAATACCTTGGCCCTACATTGCCTATATACATCTCAGCCAGAATAAACTAAAAGCAGCTACAGGAGCGTTCTGTATATCTGTTGAATCAATATTCTCAATATCTGTTGAATGAGACAGCCATCCCTAATCTTAACACAAGGGGTATAAATCTTCTACTGTGCATGATTAACACACATAATGCATGAAAACCTTGCCATCAAACTATATTCAAAGTGCATTTATTATATTTTAACATGCATGGAAGTGATTTCACCTGTGTGTCAATAAGATTTACAACAGCAATCCATGTTTAAGAGCCTATTATCCAAAGGTCTACTTAGTTCATACAGCTTAAATCAGTGGGGAAAATCCACATAGTAGGATCTTAGGTATGGAAAGCTGTATAACTTACTGTTCAATATATGTTAAATGTGACATCAGCCTTAGCTGCCTAATAAAACACCAAGGAACTTTCTGCTATAAAAGTGACTGCTTCATGTAAGCCCACTCCCAACATGCTCAATATTGAGCAATTAAAAAAAAAAAAAAAAATCACACAGCCTCCCATATCCTCCCTGTTCGTCAAGGTAAAACCGTAAAAGTACATAACAGACAATGTTTCTAGGGCAGAAGACAGCTAATATGCATCTAGCTCCATTACATCATTTCTCAATTACTTTGAAATCTTTTTACTGGTGGTCATTACATACATTTCTTAATGTAACTATTTCTCTTTGCTTTCCATGAAAGATTCACATCCTGTGTACTACCTAGTCCTTTAACCTGCTTGGAAAACCTGGCAGTAACCCCTAATGTGGGGTAAAAAAAAACCTGCTGAAAGTGGTAACCCTGAGCCACACTCGAGGCAGATAAAAACTAATGACTTACTTGGTAAAACCAGCGTACTCCAGTGTCCTGCCCGTGGAATCACTCTGTCCCTCGGGGAGTGCACCGACACTCCGACACCGGGAATTCACACTGTTGTTGGTGCATGCATCAGTGCGTGCGAGGGAGCGCGGCAGGAAATTTAAATTATTTTGTATTGGATTCAATACAAATTAACTGTATTAAATCCAATACAAAGTATATATATGTTACTGTACAGTTATATTACAGGCTTCAGCATTCTTATGCACCCTTAACAGATATTTGTGTTTTTTTTATTTAAAGTTTATTTTTAAATGTATCAAATATTAAACATATTTCAGTGAGTTATGCCTAAAAATTATAGGCCTACAATGTAAAAAAAATTTTCATGAAAGACAATGTACCGCTTTTATACATATAAATCTGGACAGAAATTACCCACCCAGGAGGTTAGGAATAAACAAACCTACCTCACATGTCTTTTACAGTGCTGCCTTTCCAAAATGAGTAACTGCAAATTAAAGTTTCTCAACTCCATTTCCAGGGCCAAAAATGCTGTTTAAGGTTTGATTAGTCTCTTTATCAGAGCGAGCAAAATATCCAAATATCATGCTTTTATCATCCAGTGCAAAAACTGGTCAAAAGTACAATTGTGTATTAGTAGTGATGAATGATGAATTCCCTCTCGTATGTGCAGGGCTAACTTACTGTATTACAAAGTTGAAGAGAAGTCTGTAGAATTGACAAAAACAAAATAAACGACTAAATTAATGTAGTACAGTTGGAGAATAGGAATAATATTTTATATTTCTTTGAATTTTCCTTTAACATTTCCTATTTAGGAGATGCTATGCTTTGAATTGTTGAGCTTTTTACTAGTCTGAGCTCCCAAATGTAAACGACATAATTGCCAGCAAAAACCTGAGCATTTGAAGTTCTATCCAGATTTTCAGGCTATCAATATAGAAATGGAGTCTTCCGTGAATAGGAAAAAGTTTCCAGAGGTAAATGTTTGAAAAATAGGCATTGTAATTGGCAGACATGTAATTATGAATACTGCTAGTAGTGGCAGCTTTACGCATTTGGTGAACTTGTGATCATAAAAAGAATGATTCCTCAAAGTGACCATCCACTGATCCACCCTCTTAGAGATTCCCTTAGAACCAACACTTTTACCAAGGGTGGGGACAAAACTAAAGTAACTAACTAAACTAATCCAGTACTATACAGTCACCACCACCCACCAGGTTTATGTGTCAGACATCACAGGTGGAGGTAAAGTGAAATAATAGCTTTTTGAGTATACATAAAAATTACTTACATTTTACTCAGAAAAAAAGTGTGAGCAATAAACCTTTCAATAGAAGAAATATAATTAAAAATGTGCACTTCGAAAACTATATTCACAATGTGGATATTGAATACAAACTGTACAATACATACACAGCTTGTATTCACATTCCCAAAGAAAAAAATGCACACAATATGAATATATTACACTGGTCAACAAACATTTTCTTGACAAACAGATTAAAATCATTTTAGGTTATGTTTGATTCACAAATTCTAAATATGGTATTGGTTTTGCTTTGGGCTTGTAACAGCCCAAAGACCGTGGGAACCTTCACCCTGGAATTCGCAAAATCGGTTTGCCGAAATTTCGCGGACCCATTTATTAAAGCTCTCCAAGGGTGGAGAAGATACACTTTTGCGAGTTAACTTGAGTGATAAACCTGGAATGGATTTCCTAAAAGTGTTTAGCTATTTGTTAGCAAATGTTTCTAAGTTTGTACCAGATCCATTCCAGGTTTGCTGAATTACCCAGCTTCACTGATGAAAAGAGATCCTCTCCTGCCTTCGAGAGCTTTAATAAATCAGGGCTCATGTGTCTATCCCATCTGCCCTGATACCTTTCTTCCATCACCTTTATATCTTGATGGAACCTCTCCCCTTGTTCCTGACTGAAATCGCCAAGGTTTTCTGGAAATGTAAGCAATAGCAATAGAGATAGTGTACTTTATGCTCAGATAGTAGAACTCAAATTTTAAAATTTTAGGTGCAAGTTTTGTACCAGTTAGTCATCATTTTGCGCTTTATGGTTACCCAAGAAGTTCTTGACAACCATGACATAGCTGTGCCAGGCAGAAGCTTCAGTATCAGTCATGTAACATGAAATTTAAATCATTTATCAGTTTCCGAATCTGGGTTCCATCAAAGATTCCTGCTTTTAATTTTTTAGTACTCAATCCAGGGAAGAATCTACAAATGTATTTAAATCAATCACCGTCCTTGTACAGAGCTCTAACAAATTGCTTAATTAATCCCAAATTTTTGTTTAGTGGAGGGAGAATGATTTTTTTTGTCAACCATTGGCTGGGTAATGATGTTCGCTGCATCTTTTTTTCATGTTTTCCCTTAGAGGCCATGTCACTTTTTTTCCAGTGATCCTGCTTTGCTCTACTATGCCACAAGCAGATGAAACATGTACTTAGTGTACCCACTTTGCTGTTTAAGTAGGCAGTTTACCATTTTGAAATTAACACATATGGATCATAGGTGTTCATGATATCAAAGCTTTTATAAGACCATTTAGATATTCTTCTTTAAGATTTGTTGAGTGACAAATTGGAATTGATGCATAGCAGTTGCCATTATGCAGTAAAACAGATTTCAAACTTCGAGTGGAACGGTCTATGAAAAACCACCAGTCTTCTGCTCGGTATTCTGGTACTCCCATATGGGCTAGTAGTCCAGGGATGTTACAACAGTACACAAAGTCTCCATCTTTACTGAAATATGGTCAAGAGTGTCACCTCTCTGGTCCTATAAACCATTATTTTAACTTCTGGTCTTAGACAGTTCTTTTTTTTTAGCCTGGATGCTAAAAGTTTAGATGCTTGTTTTGACAGACTTAGGTCACATAATAAATCAGTGAGCTCTTCTTGGGAGAAATGCTGGTTTCATGAAACACTTCCTTCATATTCACTTCCACTGCTAACTCCTGGATTACACTCCAAACCCTGTATATCCTCCATGTTGGAAACGGTGTACTGAACACTGCTATGTGAAGGGACATCAGCACCATGCGGCACGTAGTGCAGGTCGTTTTGCTGATTCCAAATAAGGGTACTCCCACTTGTTTTTCTTGAAACGATTGTAAGGATTTTAAATAGGTAATTGGTAAGATGTAATGTAATGTGTCAATCTTACATTACCATACCAATTTATAGGCTGGTATAAGCATAACTGGAGAACCAGCAACAATGCATTCTTGCCACGTGGATAATGGCCTGTACCCAGGTTAGCTGTGTGCTCCGAGAAAGGTTCCTACAGCAGAGGGTACCCAGCTCTACATTAATACTCTTCATTG
Source organism: Pyxicephalus adspersus (assembly GCF_032062135.1). Lineage (NCBI taxonomy): Eukaryota > Metazoa > Chordata > Amphibia > Anura > Pyxicephalidae > Pyxicephalus > Pyxicephalus adspersus. The sequence goes on from NC_092859.1 coordinate 62,284,672, forward strand.
TACTCTACAGTATTTAGTAAATTAAAGCATGTAAATCTCCCAAGATTTATTCATAATCGCTATAACACAATAGATTTATATGCTCTCTAATCCACAGCCTAGATAGACAAGGATCTTTACATCTCCAAAGTTAAGCAGTTTTTTGCAGCAAAGGCACCCAGAGCTGGTTGGACATTTTATTATTTTAAAAAATCTTTTTGTGGAATAATCAACTTTGCTACTAGATTATCATAGTTATTTTTTTTGTTCACACTGATGTGTAAATAAAGCGGATCAAATGTGCTCTCAGGCTACTTCAACACCTATTTATTCAATTAGACAAGTTGTGGTAATAAGAATTGTGGAAGACATTTAGGATGCAACACACTACTGTAACACGTGGTATAGAAAATCAAGTTTTGGTGAAATTCATTTTCTAATGGCACCCAAATGCACCTTCCCAGTGTACTGGAGTGCAAAGCATGGCAAATACAATACGTTACTGTATACTGCATTTCAAAAGCACAGTATGTGTAATTGTGGGGCAGTAGGCACCTTCAGAGTGCATCACACTACACCACAGGGCAGTAAACTATAGCGTGTTGCAATGCACTCCTGAAAATGGTACAGGTCCAAATATTTGAACCACTATGAAGTTGTAAAAAGCAGCACACATGTGCCTTAATGCATACGTGTGAGTGGACCCTTAGTCTAAAAAGGTGTACTGTTAAATATAGAACCTAAAAACCTAAAATGGGAACTTTTATAGCAAATACATTTCCTGTGGGAAGTCTCTGTAAATAAATACTAAATACGTTACATTTGATTATTTACCAAGATAAAAGGAATGTAAAAGTTCAACATAGAAATCAAGTTAACAGAGATAAAATTGTACAGGTATATACATTCTGAAGCTACATACACATTTTAGATATCCAAGACTAACGGTCGTGCTTGGGAATGACCTCTGTACTTTCCTATACAAGAGAGCATAGCTGGGAGCCACTCTGGATCGTTTCTAGTGACAGAAATCTGATTTGCACAGAGATTAGGAGCAAGGGCCCTAAATAATACAGATATGAGACAAGTTGGAAAAGGAAAAACAAAACTAACTTCTTAATTTATTAATAATATTATTATTAGCAATGTGTTATTATTTGAATTTTAGCATCCTTTTTTTCTTTCCCAAATCTGTTCTGGTATTAATAATGAAACAATTCTTTGCCTATGTTTAAGACCTTTTCATCATGCAGACAAGTCACTGCTATCCTTTTCCTTTTGCGCAGGGTGACAGGTCTTTTATCTACCCCTGTAAGCTTTATACAGGCTTCCCATGTTAGTCTGAAAAGACTTTTTTTTTTACCCTTCTGTATTGCTTTTTTATTTAGAACGAAGATGCATTAGTTGATAAAAGGGTACAATTTGAAGATAAGAAGTCAGTTTTTAATCCTACTATTTAAAATATTTTAATTATATACATAATATTTATATTATACAAATTATCCACAGTCAGCAATCACAAAATGATGGTTATAATTACAGCAGAAAAGGTATAACATCTACTAATGCATTGAAACTGTCCTAAATAAATTTAGATATTATGTTGCTAACCAATATATTAAGATATCATTTACATAAATATACCACCAGAATTATTATTATCAAACAGTTTTTATATAGTGCCAACATATTATGCTGCGTTGTACATTAAATAGGGGATGCAAATCACAAATAACATGTTTTTAGATACAGTCTGTCTGCTTAAGGGGGTTCATCTTCAAGATCTCAAGAAAATTCCTAGTTCTGCCAACTGTGACAACCATTAAAGTAAAATATTGTATCTTTACATTTCCCCGATGGTTCCTCCAAAATGAAGTCCTCAAGTGACTGGTACTTTTGCTGCAAAAACAAGAGCTACGTAGCTACGCTACATAAATTTACTGATTTTAAATGTTATTAATACATCCTACGATCTAAATAGAGTAGGATGTTGTATCAGTTATATAAATAAACAAAATACACAATCATTTAATAAACATTTATCCCTATAAAACATTTTATTTCCACAAATCACAACATATAATTAGGATACTAGAAAAAAAATCTGTATAATAAAAAGCTGCATAAATTCAGCAGCCAATGAATTCAACAGAGAAGGTTTTATACAACAGACTTTGGCTCTATAAATCTATCAGTAATCTGAGTCGTGCTTGCAAGCCTTCCCATTAGTACTGAGTTCTTTGGGGCATAATAAAAGGCACATTATTGCAGAGCATGGAATTCCTTATCAATGCATCAGAATGCAGGGGCTTTGTCCTACCACGTGGACACTTTGTTGAGCAGACAAGCCAAGCCAGGGCGGGTATGAAATATAGGTCTGAGGTCTGACTATAAAACTTTTTTTTTTTTTTTGCATAATACAAAGCTCCATTGCAGTGATTAGGAAAGAAAGATTGTGGGTGTGTGCTATATACATATCTTGCAGGCTCCTAGTTTGTCTTATTACAAGTGTAACCATATGTGCTGCAAAGGAAATAGGATATCATAGCTAGCTGCCTGCCAAAGTCTCCTGTGAGGCAAAATAAGCAGACACATATTTTCTGTCCAAAATATGTGTGTAATTATATATATATATATATATATATATATATATATAGTAAATAAGTATAAGTATAGTAAACTCTTAGACTGCAGCCAGCACGCTTTTCACCAAAACGGTGTAACAAACACAGGACTTTATTGGAGCTTATAGCTTCTTTTCAGAAACTCAGGAAGGTATAAAGAATAGAGAAAATGGCTTACTTCAATGCTCTGATGGACTATGGACATTTACAGTGGTGTACATGTCCATAGTCCATCAGAGCGTCTCCACAATAAGGACGAGTCCAATACAAGTCTCTTGTGAGGGTCTAATCCCCAGCCTGGTGTTTCCACAGTCCATAAATCAATAAAAACAAGGCCCACCCAAATCCTTCCCCTTCAGTCCAGATCCCGTGACAACCAGTGAAAAAAAACACCCAACTGTTTGTGCTATTCATAAACTTGGTAAAATGATTTGGATTATCATGTTTTAAGAAATTACTTTATCAGTACATCTAACATGCATTCTCAGCAAGCATACATTGATTTGATGCAGAATTCATAGTCAACTTACTAGTCTTTAAGTAAATGTTTTTTTTCTGCCACACCTCCCATGCTGGTTAAATTGGTGCAATGCATGAATGTTGATGGATGCACATTAATGCTTTGCACTACCTCACCTCAAATAAAAAGAATATGTCCACTTGCAAGTGCAAAAAAATAAATAAATTGGAAAGCCTTCCTTTGCAATAAAAAGTGTCTTATAAACACAGACAAGTCACCTAATACTTTACATTTTTAGACTCTCCTGTCTACTAACCCTTGCCATGTGTCTTCTCATAGTCAGCGGTCCTGCTCTACCATGCACTTCCACAAGCAGTTTCATTTTACACAGTAGAGACACATAAGAAGAGAGCTCACAAATGGCAGACATGTATTAGAGGCCTCTGTCGCAAATATGGCATGGGATTGCCAACCAACAAGTATACATAATATATACTATATTTTGCCAAAGCTTGGCAGCTGGGCAAAAAACCATAAGTGGGCAGCCTTTCTTGACCTTTTTAACTTTGTAAAATCCTTTCAAAAACTTTCAGGTCCTGGGAAAACCTTTCTATAGTTACTATATTCTTAACTCACAGTACTCGCTGGTGAGTGGGAAGAATGTCATCTTTACAGATAGCCAAAAAAAACATTGGGAGAAACCCTAAAGCCCCAAAGGTCCCTGGTTTACAAACACAGACGCTGGCAAATGTAGCTCATGTAGACATTTTAATCTTAATAAGGTGATCAAGGCTTAGCTATGTGTAGCTAAAAAAATTATAGTGTTTTAGGATAAATAGGAACTTTTGCTCCTTTATACCGTGTTGTCCACAATAAATACACTTATATGCTCATCTAATCCCACGTTGTCTACTTACACATGGCCATCAGAATGTACAGTACCAACAGTCCTGCAGATTCCCAGAATGCAAGTCGTCTATCCTGAAGCCTTCTAAAATACTGAAATCACACACCCCAGAACTATTTACCTGCATGTGCCTCAGAAGGAAGGGGGACCTTAGCAAGGAATGTAGAAGTGGCAGAAGTGCCCTATTAAAAGAGGTTCTTTGTTTTTATGCAGTTGTGAATGTAACAGGGAGTGGCAGGAAGGTAATAATAAAAAGTCTAATTCATGCTGAAAGGTCCACTTTAAGCATACAGCTTTAAGAAACTAATCATGCTAATTATGTATACTGTATTGTGTCCCCGGATGCAAAGAACATAAAACATTACAATAGAATTACAACATTACAATAGAACTCATATATAACTATACAGATATTACCATCACAAGGGTGATCATTTACACAATTTATAATAATTAAAGCTACGTACACACTTCCAATTATTATCGTTGGAAAACGAACGACGAACGTTCATGCACGATATATACGAACGATCGTATAGCACCGATCCTGCACATAGAGTTAACGACACGATCGTTCGTAGATATTGTACACACAATAGATACGATCGTTTGAGCGATAGAGGAACTATGTGCACGACAGGAAAGTGAACGGACGTTCGTTCATCACGCATGCTCTGAACATGGACGATCAACGAACGACCGTACACACGAACGATGTTCAACGATCGTCGTCCAATCCGATCCGTCGGTCCGGTCGTTCGTTTCCAGCGACTTTCCTCGTTCGTCGGCGTCGTTGGTTACTTTTTTACGAACGTTTTTTTGCCCAATCGATCGTTCGTCGTTCCATTGGAACGATAAAAATTGGAAGTGTGTACGCACCTTAAGACACACAATAATTAGAATACAGACATGCTAAAGGCAAGGAAAGTGTTGTGCATGGAGACTTCCAGTAAAAGAGGAAAGAAAAAAGTGTGGCATTTCACATTGTAAAATAACCTGCAAAGCCTGTTATCTCATAAAGAAAAAAATGATTTTCTGATAACCTTATAGGCAAATGTTGACTTTTCTGGAGATCATACAGCTGAAAAAACAAACAGTAGCCAAATTCAGCAGTACACAGTTGATGGAGGCTTTACGCCATAATGCATTCATATTCTTGCTTCTTATCCTACACCATTGCTGTGCGTACCAAGCAAAACAGCTACATTCTAGATCAAGGTTCCTCAACTAAGGTTGGTTCCTTCACAGGTTGCTAGGGGTTCCATGAGCAATAAGCAGTTTGTGACTTATTGCTCATGGAACTTGTGACTTATTGCTAGTACTTACTTAATGTGGTAAGTTTTAACAGATACCAATGATCTTTTTGGCTATCTGTAAGGGTGTATTCTTCCCACTGACAAGCAATGTAGAAAGCATTCATCCTACTGACCAGCACACTAATATACCATGAGTTGTGGACATAGTAATTATGGATGTTTGAGAATAATGCTAACAATGTGTGCAGATCCTGGACTTTGAGGACTGGCATTAGAAAGCCCCATAGTGTGTAAAATTGTAAAATCTTTGCTCATCCCTGCAAAAGGCTACAGACAGTGAGCATGCACATTTATAGGAATACCAGGGATGCTTTATTTCATGTGTTTTAGATGTTGAATATATAGAGTGGCATAATTTGTGGTAGATTTTACATAAAGGAATACGATATATGCCCAAAAAATTACAGGATATGGATTATGCTAATGTTACCATCTCTATGTAATTATCCCACGCTACTGTCCATTTTAAAATTGTTTTATCGCTTTTGTTTTGCATCACTTGCTAAAATAATCCTGTATTATATTTCATTTATCCTAATAAAAACTATTAAAAAAAGCAATACAATGACTTGTCCTTGGAAAATGAATAGGTTTGTATTTCAAATCCAATATTAAGCAAGACATCTGTTAATGATATAGCACTCACAGTAGACATTGTACAGATGGTCTTTGCACCATCAATGTATGCCAGTAATAAGATACAGTAGTTAGTTTGGTATGGCTCCTATAAGAACATGCCTAGAGGTATTGGGCAAGGTCCTTTAGTCCTTAAATTGAAGAGACAATAGTGCACATGAGATGTAAACTATTTTAATAGCATAAATTGAATGTAATGTCCTTTTTGTGCCCCTGAAGCACCCAAAGCAATCACCTCATCTGCTTACCCCTAAATCACATTCATGAAAACTATTGATTTCATCATTATTACATTCCTCGATTTATATATCCTGGTGCTATGTAGTCTGCATACTGCACGGTAATTTATATTAAAAATAGGGTTAAAGTTCACAGACACAGAATGGCTTGTCGGTCATAGCAAATTTTGCAAACTTGAATTGTTCATGCTGCCATAATCATCATAAAATAGCAAATTGTTTTTGCGGTTACAGGATTCCTCATCCAAAATGAACAGTTTTGCTCTTAACACCATAACTATAACATTGGAAGGTAATCAGTTATCTAAAAAATGTTGGAATGAATGAAGGCATGCATTCAGAAAATACCTATTATCATATGTCACCTTATCTTTTTGCACAGTCTGAGTTTAGTGGCATAAGCATTATTTTACCTTTGGAATGCAGCTTTTTGGGAAAAAAATGGAGAAGTGAATGAGTGCATCCATTTTCCAACTACTTGTTATTTTATGTGCTTTTGTTTATATACAATCAGCAGGACATGGTTCTTAGAGACCCTATTGTTCCTCAAGAGGTTGATAGAGGTTCCTTGAGCTATCTCTGCCTTTTAAGTCACTCTAAATCACACCAATTATGTTTTTGGCTGTCTATAAGGCCCACATTCTTCACATTGACCAACAATCCAAGAGTCATTTATCCCACTGGCCACCACGCTAATGTACTGTTAGCTGTGGATATTATTATTATTGTCAGGGGTTACCTAAAATTTAGAAAGTATTTCAAGGGTTCCCCCATGTTAAAAAGACAGAGAAAGGCTGGTTTAACATCACCGTACAGCTTACTTCACACAGCAGTTAGCCCAGTTAAAAAAAAGAGTACTGACAAACAATGGCAAATTTGCATACAACTGATATAAGCAGATTTTCAGGCATTTACTGCGAGTGTAAAGAAAACCCTACAGGTAAAGCTACGTACACACGGCAGATTTTTATCGCCCGATAATCGGCATCGGCCAATTATCGGGCGAAAATCTTCCGTGTGTACAGTCGGTGTCGTCCATCGTCCGGACGACCGACCTGCCGGATCCACGGACGATGGACGACAGCCGATCGTAATGAAAGGGAAGGGGAGAGCGCGCAGCAGGGTGCCGCTCCGTCGCTCTCCCCCCTCCCCTCTCCATAGAGCATGAACGGTGCTGTATGTACAGCATCGTTCATGCATCTTGCAGCCCCTTGTCGTTGGAAAGGATCGTGAAAGATCCTTTCCAACGACAAAAATTGCAAGTGTGTACGCAGCTTAACTGAGATGCAAACTGTAGCTAGATTCAATAGCTGTGTCCCCATCTATGTAAAGTTAGCAATAATTTTTTTGTCAATATATGTGCAAAATATTAATAAAATATGAACATTTTTAACAGTTTTTAATACAAATTAACTATTAAACAAGTAGAGGGTCTGCATGTAGTGGATCACAAAGACTTTATGTATTTGTTGACCATAATATCATATGTGCATACCACTGGGAGAAAAGTTACATAGTGTAATTTGGCAAACAGTGATGGTAAAAGCAGCAAAGGTTTAAAGAGCCTGTTCATCAACTCTAGAAGTCTAGCAAACAAGATAGGGGAGTTGGAAGCATTAAAGAGTGAGTAGGATTTGACTTAGTTGGTATTGCTGAATCCTAGCTTTGTTCTTCGCATGACTGGACTGTCAATATTCCAGGGTATACTCTTTTTCATAAAGAAAAAGTCAAACGAAGGGGTGGCGGTGTATGTATGCAAGAAGTGATCTAAAAGTGAATGTGAAAGAAGAAATTGCGGATGGAAAAAGTAATGAGGTTGAGGCATTATGGGTGGAGTTGAATGTGGGGTTGAATAACACACAATTAGATTATGGAGTCTGCTATAGACCCCACAGTGCTAAGGAAGAAATAGAAAATCAACTACTAGCACAGATAGAAAAAGCAGCAAAAAGTGGAAGTGTTTTAATCATGGGAGATATCAACTACCCCGACATTGACTGGAGTAATGGTACTACAGGAACAGCAAAAGGGAGGAAATTTGTGAATCTAATGCAAGACTATTTTATGGTACAGTTTATAGATGCCCCAACTAGAAAAGATACTCTGCTGGACCTAGATCTTTCTAACAATGCAGAGCTTATAACAAATGTGCAAATAAAAGAGAATCTGGGTAGCAGTGACCATAATATGATTTAAATTATTGTAAGCTGTAAACAGGAAGCAAAAACAGGAAAGATAAAAACATTTAATTTTAAGAGATCAAATTTTCCATTATTAAGAGGAGCTCTCTGTGACTTGGACTGGGAGACAATATTGTCCTCAAAGAACACAGAAAAGAAAGAGAAATGTTTCAAGTCTGTTCCACAAAAGCACACTGGAAAAATATATTTGAATGGGAAATAAGTTTAAGAGGCTAAAATTAAAACCTATGTGGCTTACAGCTGATGTTTGAAAAGCCATAAAGAACAAGAAAGGGGATTCCAAAAATACAAAAATGAAGAATCACCATCATTTGAAAACTATAAAGAATACAACAAAAGATGTAAAAAGGAGATAAAATGTGCAAAACTTCAAAATGAAAGACAGATTGCAAAGGAAAGTAAGGCAAACCCGAAAAACAATTTCAAATGTATTAATAGCAAAAAAATCAGATCTGAGCATGTAGGCCCCTTAAAGGATGTCACTGGGTTGGTAACTGGGGATAAAGACAAGGCGGATTTACTAAACTTTTTTTTTTAGCTCTGTATACACAAAGGAAAATGACAGAGCTCAAGTCCAAATTCAGAATAGCAATGTCAATGCCTTAAATGAGTCACAATGGCTCAGAATTCATATGACAGAAAAACAGCTGGGAAAAATTAAGGTTGACAAAGCACCAGGACCTGATGGATTACATCCACGTGTCCTCAAAGAACGGAGCTCGGTTATTTTAAAGCCATTATTTCTAATTTTTAGAAACTCTGTAGTCACTGGCAAGGTACTGATGGATTGGCGTAAGGCCAATGTGGTTCCTATGTTCAAAAAAAGAGCAAAGTCATTACCAGGTAACTACAGACACGTTAGTTTATTGTCCATAGTTGGAAAGGTCCCAGAAAGTTTGATAAAGAACCACATAGAGGAGTTTCTGCTAGAAAATATTAAGTATAAGTGATAGTCAGCATGGCTTCAAAAAAGACAGAAGTTGTCAAACAAATTTACTCTCTGTTTATGAGGAAGTAGGTAAACAGGTAGACAGTGGAATAGCAGTTGATATAGTGTACTTGGACTTTGCTAAAGCATTTGACACTGTACCCCACAGTTGTGTAATATGCAAGTTCAGGTCGATTGGTTTAGAAAAGTCAATCTGTAAATGGATAGAGAACTGGCCTAAAGATCGCATCCAGAGTTGTAATTAATGATTCATACTCTGAATGGTCTAAGGTTATTAGTGGTGTACCCCAGTGTTCAGTGTTGGAACCTTTACTGTTTAGCATACTTATAAATGATTTAGAGTTTGGGATTAAAAGTACCATTTCTGTGTTTGCAGATGACACCAAACTATGTAATGAAATTATGTTCATACAGGATGTCTATAATCTACAAGCAGACCTGGATGTACTGTTTGATTGGGCAGCCAAGTGGCAAATGACATTTAATATAGATAACGCTAAAATTATGCACTTGGGCGCTAAAAACATGCATGCTTCATACTGTCTAGGGGGAATACATTTGAGGGGGTCAGAAATGGAAAAGGATCTGGGGGTTCAGGTAGATCATAGACTTAAAAACAGCATGCAATGCCAAGCTGCAATATCTAAAGCTAGTACTTTCTTGTATTAAAAGAGGAATAGACTGCAGAGATGGAGACATAATCCTGCCCCTTTAAAAAGCATTGGTCAGACCACATCTGGAATAGTCCAGTTTTGGGCACCAGTTCAGAAAAAGGACATTGTTGAATTGGAGAGAGTGCAGAGAAGGGCAACTACATTAATAAAAGGAATGGAGGCTATGAGGAGAGATTAGCGGGAACTGAATCTATTCTCACTTGAGAAAAAAAAATTAAGGGGGATATGATCACCTTGTATAAATATTTAACGGTCCATATAAGGAACTCTCTTCCCCATTATTCACTTTGAGATCATTACAGAAGGCACTCTTTGCGTCTGGAGGAATAGAAGTTTAAGCTCCGGATAAGGAAAGGGATTCTTCACCGTAAAGTCTGTGAAAATGTGGAATCGGCTCCCTCAGGAAGTAGTTTTAGCAACTACTATAGATTGCTTTAAGAAAAAGCTGAATGCTTTTCTAGAAGCACAGAATATAACTGGGTATTAAGACATTAAAGTAAAAATAACAGTGACTGTTGATCCAGGGAACATCCCATTGCCTCATGGAATTAGGAAGGAATTTTTTTTTTCACCTAATGAAGCAAATTGTACCAGGGTTTTTTGCCTTCCTCTGGACCAACTATGTCTTACAGTGTTTTATATCTGAGATATGTTTATATTACCTAGTGGTTAAACTTTATGGACTTATGTCTTTTTTCAACCTAACCTACTATAACTATGTATGTCTAAAGTTATACAATCTTGGTGAAGAGTCAATATGGAGGAATAAGGGAGCAGGAAAGAAGAGATTGACATATAACAAGGTAATGCTTGTTACTGCCTACAGGGAAAAAACAAGATAAGGAGCAAAATTTCTACAGTTCCCAGAAAAGCAAGTACTGCTGACACCATGACAATATGATGCATGATGCATGGTTTAAAATGATCATCAACAGCAGCACGCAAATTGAATCTTTGTATGATAAAACATAGGTTACAAACTACCATAATAATACCTTAAAGGTACACTAGAATAAATCTGACCTCCAAATGTTGTGAGGACCTATATTGTGAAATGTCTCACTTGGTTCTGGATCAGTGAATTACTAAGATGAGAAACAATAATGAGGACACAATTCCTAAAGCCTGCACCTACAAAAAAGACAGTCTTACACCTGGCAATGGTTGCCCATTTATATGTTGATAGGGTTTCTTCAATAGTTTAGTTATTACCTAGTATAGTATGACCATACATTATTGATTTTATGTAAGATCATTGCCCATATATAACACAGAATACAACTACATAAATGGTGTAAAGTTTTGTAAACTATGCGCTTTAAATTATAGAATGTATGTCGTCTATAGATCTTATTGATTATCCAGCTCATTCCACCTGGCTTTGGATGATAAAATTAAATTATAAATTGGAAGTGAAGGGGCCAATGAAGGGCATGGCACATAAGCTATGACTCAATCTCCTTTTCCTAGGCCAACGCCTAGGGGCATCAGACAAGCCCATTAAGTGTCCCGTTTTGAATTTTGTAATAATTAGGAACTACATGCATCAGATTGCCTGTTGAGTGTCCCATACCTCCCAAAATGTCATGCAATCGTTCAAAACAATTGCAATGTTCAGGTCTTGTGACTCTGTGCTGGTTTGTGTGATAGAGAACAGTAAACAACACAATATTTGTAATATCCATACTGAATACACGACAGCAGTTGTATATATAATGATATACATAAAAAAGAATTTAAACAATTCAGTCTTTTCCTACTTGCAGTGAGCTAAGATCCATAAGTATGTTAGTGAAAACTAGAGAAATAAACATTTGATAAGTAATTCACTAAAATAAACTGTTGTGGTTTGTGAGCCTTCCGTATATCATGTTACAGATCTGAAGATCATGATCAAAAAGCAAAGGTGATCACATGATTGTGTGTACTTAAATCAATAGGTAACAATTAATAAGCTGCCCACATAAACATACATACATCACAACAGGATCTCTCCAAAGTCTGCCATAAACATTGCTCACCAAAACGGATATACAACAAAGCATTCAGGCTTACTCAAATGAGTAAGAAGAAAAAGGCTCATGGTGGAGGGATCAGATGAAAGGTTACCAGCAACACATGTATATGAAATGAATTCATGAGATGTAACAGGCTGTCTGCAGACAAGCTTATTAGCAATTTGTGTGAACAGCTCCTTGAAATTATCATTGTTGTTCAGAAAATGAATCCTAGCAACAGTGTTCTTCTTACCTGGAATGCAAGCAGTGATCTGCTGAAGCTCGGCACATTGGACCTCATCAGAACCCCATGGAGGACTAATCAGCAGAAGCACCACATATACACAGCCATATGCTACCTGCTGAAATCAATAGCTTTGCCTGATATAAATCCAAACTAAACAGTGTAAACCCCAGCTTCAGTTTCTCTTTTTCGCCACGCTACTTTCTGACCAGAAAGGTGACTGGCAGGCTTTAGGTTTCTCATCCAATCACAGGCCAGGGGGAGGGGCTGGAACACGAAGCTGAAACTCTGATGTCACAGTGGAATCAGTTTAACCTGTGCCAATAACTGACGGGAATGTGCTCAGGATAAACTGGATTGCTCCAGTCAGTGAAGGGTTATTCCGAACTCTCAGATGATAGTGCTGGCACTGCTGTGGTTACACATGTGTTAAATCTCAGGAATGGCTGCAGTAATAAAACTACTTTTTTAAGCACATCTTCTGAGCTGCCATTTTACTCATTACCTTAAAGCACACCTTACACTAAAATACAAAGTATGTTTATGTAGCAGCCCTCCTGCCCGGATTACAAAAACTATATTAAAGGCTTGTTCCACAAGTGCCTTGTGATATTACATGCATAAACTTTCAATGCCACAATGCATGGCGGGTTGTCCACTGTGTTACCATTCATTCCTAATGTCACCTCAAATGTGTCAGCTGGAGTCCACTGTAATGCACTTTAATAGCATCGTGTGACTTGTGGTGCATTGTGACCAGCAACTTGTTATATGTGCTGCATACAAAAGGTAATTTCCACTAAATTTTGTTGACAACCAATGACAATATAAATGTGATAGGTGGGGCTTTTCTCACACAGAGTCTGCCATGTTGGCACCAGGAAATATCCCTATACTAAATTTTAGTGCCAACCAATGGAAGTATACATGTAGGGGAACTCTCACATAGATTCTGCCATGTTGGCACCAAGAAATTGCAGCTTTTCCAGGATGGTACTGTAAAGGTGCGTACACACTTCCAATTTTTATCGTTCCAATCGAACGACGAATGATCGATTGGGCAAAAAATCGTTCGTAAAAAAGTAACCAACGACGCCGACGAACGAGGAAAGTCGCTGGAAACGAACGACCGGACCGACGGATCGGATTGGGCGACGATCGTTGAACATCGTTCGTGTGTACGGTCGTTCGTTGATCGTCCATGTTCAGAGCATGCGTGATGAACGAACGTCCGTTCACTTTCCTGTCGTGCACATAGTTCCTCTATCGCTTAAACGATCGTATCTATTGTGTGTACAATATCTACGAACGATCGTGTCGTTAACTCTATGTGCAGGATCGGTGCTATACGATCGTTCATATATATCGTGCATGAACGTTCGTCGTTCGTTTTCCAACGATAATAATTGGAAGTGTGTATGTAGCTTTAGACTCAGTAATACCACAAAAAGAAGAAAATGTTTTTGTTGTAATCTAGTTTTTAGGAAATCATGGGGGTGGGGGTCAACCATTTAAGAGATTTTGTATTTAAACGTTTCTAAAAATTAGAAAAAAACTAGATACCCAATGAAAGAACATGTATACATAGCAAAGAGTTTTAATTGACATTACAGTCTTAGGTTACTGAGAGAATTAAAGTGAATCCAAAACGAAAGTGCTTTAAAAATTTTGCCCAGAGCAAGGAAGTATTAGAACTCCTGTTAGGTTTCTATTCTATTACTATTCTCTGGGCTCTGTTGAATATATTCCTTCACTTCCTGTCAGTAGGGATGAGCGAGAATGCCTCTGGTATTCTCGCAAAAATTTTCTCAAATTTCTGATGGGTCTGCGAAATTTTGGTGAACCGATTTTGCAAAACCATCGGAAAATCGAGAAAATCATTACAATCCCCGGCACTAGTGCCCTGGGATTGCAGCGGATTTTCAGGGCTGCAATCATTCTTGCAGCTCTGAGAATCCTCCTGTTTGCGATCACAGTAAACTCCATTGCCTCCTCCAACTCATGTGCCTCCTCAAATCAGATGAGACTGCAAAGTTCCCACGGTCACTGGGCTTTATTTATCAGCCCAGTGACCGTGGGAACTGAACTGCAGATAAACTCTTATTGAGAGTTCATCTGCAGTTCCACTGTGATCCACGGGCACTAGAGGTTTCATCCATTGGTTCATGCAGCCCTGAGAAACCTTCTGTTTGCGATCCTTGGCACTAGAGGTTAAATAAGGACATATCTCCCCATTCAAAACCTCTAGCGCTCTCTGATTCGCTGGGGAAAGCTTTCCCGCGCTGCATTCATTTTCAGCACAGTTTGCAATTCTTTTTTTTTTTTTTAATTCTATTTCGTTGGGCGAATTTACACTGGCCGTTCTTGCTTACAATTTCAGTAAGCAGAAATGGACGAATTTCCTGTGAGATTGAGTTTCAAAAACTTGCTCACTCATCCCTACCTCTCAGGTAAAACAAATGTCTCCAGGACAGGAAGATCTCTCTCTCTATATTTTAAAGGTTTTGTGTTCATTTAAGTATAAAAACATGTTCTTTTGAAGGTGGCACAGTTTGTTGTTAAAATTCTGTTAAAAAAATTGCACAATTTGTGGGTTCTAATCACGTGTTGTGAATTTACCATCATGGATACTATAAAACCCCTTCCCAAGCTGCCAGAAAACTCACATAAGAAACCAATATAGATCATAGCTACTTACATCCAATAATTTACAGCAAAGATATTGTCCAATAAACCAAAACTGACCTTTTAGATTTCAGTCTGCCTTACATACACCGCAATATTTTCGATCGAATATTAATTGGGCAAGGCATTTTTTTTGCCACTTTGTTAATCATTGTGTTGCAATTAAAACAGCTTTTGTTAAGACTAAAAGGTATTTTATTAAGACTTAGGGTATACTGAATACATGTATACCATATGACTGATTTGTGACTGACTGTTAAGATTAACTCAGTTTGAATGGTGACTAGGCAGGAATGACATGGGTAAAATATTAAATATCTGATTATTTGAAATACTTGTATACTTTTTCCTATAATGTATTCATCTTGGCTCCCTTTCCCAGCCTTCCTAATACACAGAGCTGGGTTCCTCATTCTTGCCTCCTCAGGCAGCTGGGGCCTTCTATGCTGTCTGCAACCCAGCAAGTTATAATTTACTGCAGTGGTGCCCAACCTTTTTTATCTGGGGGCCGCTGTTGACATTGGGATAAAACCTGCAGGACACAATCCAAACAAACATTAAAGATGTATGTTTAAAACTAGAATAGTTTATTAAAAAAATGAAATGTTTCTAGTTTACCACACCAAATACCATGACAAATCAAGAGAAATGCAATATGTCAATATAGCCAAGGGGGACACGTTCTTACTACTACATCTTCAGGACTGGTTACCAACATCCCTCTGTTGAAGAGACACTGAGGGTCAGAGAAGGTAAGTGGTCAGCTATCTGTAACGGGCTGCTCGGCAGCCACTCAGTCCCTAGCACTGCAGCATCTGCAGATTTAACTCCAGGCAACAGTGGGTGGTACTGAGCGTCTCCCCCTAGGCAGGGTTTCATGGCATGAAGAAGAGGTAACCGCACAACAAGCTCACCGCCACTCTAAACGCAGTCTAGAAGTTTTGTAAACATTAAGGGGCATCACACAGCGCGCAGACAACTGGCAGTACCCTAATATTCATTGCCCTGAGAGTGGCCTCCAGGGGGTCCACAACATGCAAACTCAATTTGGGGACCCTGGTCTTGAAATAGCCCCCCTAATGTGAAAATATCCATGATTGTTGTTGGGATTTTATGCTTCTGACCCTGTATCTTGCAACTTTATGGTATGTTTAGGGAGCTTAAATTTAATAAAGTTTTGTAGCAGTTTAGGGTCCCCTGTGTACCCTGAAAATTTCATACTTCTATGATAATCAGTGAAGGAGATATGAGGATTTATACATGGGGATATTGATAGAAGCATGAACACAGCTCCCATTCTGCTGCTTGGATTATCTCACAGTACAAGCAGCTTCTCCCTCTGCTGGCAGTGAGAAACATTGAATATTTGGGCGCCCCATCCCCCGACAAAGAATGTGGCCCGCGGGCCGTAGGTTTGGCACCCCTGATCAACTGCACACAAGAATTCCATACACTTGAATAGGACATTGCTCCTGCTAGATGGATACATTGATGTTTTTGTGCAGTAGCAAGCAGCCCAGCACTACATTTTTTCCGGCTTGACTGAAGACTGTGTGGGAGGCCACGACCACCATAAAAGGTAAGTATAGGCATGCAAAAGGGCTGGGAACAGCTCTTTATATATATCATTTTTTGTATAGTGATATATTTATGTATAGTAATATAAGTATTTAAACATGCTATAAATGTTTTTAAATATATTTGCACACAAGAGCAACCACATTTTCTGATTACATACAGGGGATCTGCTTCCAGCTTTTCAGAGCTGCAGCATGACAGTTTCTTATCATTCCTTCTAGCTTGATATCCTATCTCAGCAGTCATTAGGAGGGTTAAAAGAGTTCAAGGGAATATTAGTCTGCAGAAGACAATAACATAAAAAATCAAATGAACTGCTATAGACAGGACTATCCAAAATGTTCATATGAATCTCATTGAAATGTTGTGGAGCAGATTTGAAATGAAAGTTCATACATCACTTTATTTGCTGCTGTGTCCCTTGCTGTGCAGCATTTTGGGGCCTCAACCCAATTATTTATTGAAAAATCAGATTAGCTGATAATGTCCCCAGCCAGGACATTATCTGCATGGAGTTTGCAGGTTCTCCCCGTGTCTGCGTGGGTTTCCTCCGGGTACTCCGGTTTCCTCCCACATCCCAAAAACATGCAGTTAGGTTAATTGGCTTCTCCCTAACAATTGACCTTAGACTACATTAATGACATATGACTATGGTAGGGACATTAGATTGTGAGCTCCTTTGAGGGACAGTTAGTGACACGACTATGGACTATGTACAGCGCTGCGTAATATGATGGCGCTATATAAATACTGTATAATAATAATAATAATAATAATAATAATAGCTGGTCAGATGCAAAATTAGCAATGGATCCTGTTTACATGTACTAAGCCTTAATGCCATCATTACACAGGAGCTTTTTTGTGTGTGTGTAAACAACAGTCAAGTATTATTGCTTAATTGTAATTTCTAGGTTTCACTCATAACACATAACAAGAGGTGAGCTTTGATCTGCATATGTTGTCAGCCTTGCAAAACTGTGTTCCTATTTAAACCCTTTGCATTTTTAGTTAACCCTAATCAGTCCTAATTACCACCTTCCTTTTCTATTATTTTTCTGCAGTTTTTTTATTTCTATTTCTTTTTTACCAATAATAATAAAACGTATTTTCATTTGTTTGTGCCTAATAGTTTTATTTTAAATGAGTCACTAAAACATAACAGGTGATAATAATACCTTCTGTGTAAAATCTTTATATATAAAATTGTATGTATGTATGTGTGTGTGTGTATGTATGTATGGATGGATGTTCTACCATCACTCGAAAACGCATTTAGACATTTCAGCCAAACTTGCCATACATATGACTGAGACTCATGTGAGTGCACCAGTCATCTTTGTACAGCGCTGTGCTATAAGTCAGAGCTATATTTGGATGTATGTATGTATGAGTAGGTGTGTATGTCATCACTAGGAAACGCATGGAGACATTTCAACCAAACATGCTATGTTCCACCATCACAAGGAAACGCATCGATACATTTCAACTAAAGTTGCTAGACATATGACTCAGACTCAGTGCCCCCGATTCATTAAGCAGAATCGGATTATCGCTCGCGCATTCGTATTAGCGATCCGGAATCGTATGCGGTCGCGCTATTCAGCAACTGAAAAAGCTCGCGCACGGAG
>NC_092859.1:62306495-62308263 GCF_032062135.1 Pyxicephalus adspersus
GAGGAGAGGAGACACACGCAGGATCGGGTATCGGGTGAGTATCTTATTTTAATTATTTTTTAACACATTTGTCGTATAGGACGCACCAACTTTTCCCCCTTAGTTTTGGGGAAGAAAAAGTGCGTCTTATATGGCAAAAAATACGGTAAATCTTTATATAAAATTGTATGTATGTATGTGTGTGTGTATGTATGTATGTTCCTCCATCACTCGAAAACGCATGGAGACATTTCAATCAAACTTGCTATACATATGACTGAGACTCATGTGAGTGCACCGCTGATCTTTGTACAGCGCTGTGCTTTATGTTAGAGCTATATTTGGATGTGTGTATGTCATCACTTGAAAATGCGTAGAGACATTTCAACTAAACTTGCTAGACATATGACTTGTGAGTGCATAGCTGATCTTTGTACAGCGCTGTACTATATGTCAGAGCTATATTTGGATGCATGTATGTATGTATCTATATATTTAAAATCGGATGTATGTATGCGTGTGTGTGTATGTTCCACCACGACTCAAAAACTCATGGAGACATTTCAAACGAACTTGCCATACATATAACTGAGACTCATGTGAGTGCACCAGGCATCTTTGTACAGCGCTGTGCTATATGTTAGAGCTATATTTAGATGTGTATATGTCATCACTTGAAAATGCGTGGAGACATTTCAACTAAACTTGCTAGACATATGACTCGTGAGTGCATAGCTGATCTTTGTACAGCGCTGTACTATGTGTCAGAGCTATATTTGGTGATCAGTAGGAAACGCATGGAGACATTTCAACCAAGCTTGCTATGTTCCACCATCAACCGGAAATGCATCGAGGCATTTAAACCAAACTTGCTAGACATATGACACCGCTGATCTTTGTACAGAGCTGTGGTATAAGTCAGAGGTATAAAAATATATATTAATAGTGTGTGACCGTGGGGAGACCTTAGAGTGTCAACTCCTCTGTACAGAGACTGATAGGTGTTTCATTGTTTAGTGCTATGGTATATATCAGGGATATATAAATCTATATATATAAAATTGTATGTATGTATGTATGTATGTGTGTGTGTGTGTGTGTGTGTGTGTATGTAAATATGTTCCACCTTCACTCGAAAACACATGGAGAAACTTCAACCAAACTTGCTATACATATGACAGAAACTCATGTGAGTGCACCTGTCATCTTTGTACAGCGCTTTGCTATATGTCAGAGTTATATTTGGATGCATGTATGTATGTATGTATCTATATATATAAAATCGTTTGTATGTATGTGTGTGTGTGTGTGTGTGTGTGTGTGTGTATGCCTTCGAGAAAAAGTAATTGGACGAGTGCAATCAAAGGCAAAAAAAATTAAACAACACCGTAGACAAGAAAATCACTATAGCTTTATTTGATTCCTTTTCCTGTATAATTTAAGATTGCAATAAATAAATACCCGGGCAACGCCGGGTTATCAGCTAGTAAATAAATAAAAAAACTAACACTGATCAAAAAAAAAAGTCAATTTTTCGTTTTATTTTTGTTTTATTGTCTATATATACTATAATGAGGCTGATTCATCAAGCAAAATCGGAAGCTCGCTCGCGCATTCGTATTCGCGATCCGAAATCATACGCCGTCCCGCAATTCAGCAACTGAAAGAGCTCGCGGCCGGAGCCGCGCATCTCCGGCAGCTTTACACTGTCGAGCTTGCATTAAAAGTCACTGTTCCCCTAAAAAATCATTCTTTCTAATGGCACACATATTACCCTTAGCCCTAAAAA
>NC_092859.1:62314855-62337277 GCF_032062135.1 Pyxicephalus adspersus
TTTGTGGGTCACCATAACATTATGCAGACAGCATCCTGACATTGAAACATCAACTAATGTTAGACAAAAATGTTAGACACATTTTTTCTGAATCCTATACATTAAACATGGGTTGCTTACGGAAACCTCAGGTGTTTCCTCTTCTGCTTGTGGTAAATGTCCACCTGGGGGACCCTAAACCCTAAAAAAGACACAAATGGAACACATTGGGAAAGGTTCATTCCCCCAACACATCCCAAAATAAACACTAATGGACCAGGTCTTGTCTACCTCCACAGTGGATGCAGCCCGTGAAAACTCTTCAGAACCAGAAACCAGCAGACATGGATGTTCTACAAAGGCACTTGATATATCACATCAAAATGAATGAATGTGGTGACAAGTCTTCACATATCAAAAGTCCCCAATATTTCGCACACGCAAAATTTTTTTTTACCTATTAAGCTCACACATTCCCAAAGGGCAACTGCACCGGAATCCTCTGCCAAGAAAACTTAACAAATCTTATCTACATATAGATATATTATAGAAAGATCGAAGGTTATTACTTAGCTTTTGGAAGGCTGAACACACACACAAACCAAATTACCTGTATTCTCCTCCAGGCTTCTCTGCAGTGGATCAACGACCTCCTCATGTAGATGGTGATCTGTTAATGAAAGCACAAAAACAAATGAAAGTGAGCTTGACTCTAACCCAAGTTCATTTGGATTGATCGGTTCACCACAAATCTAACCACAAAACATACCACTCCAGGAGCCAAAAATGTGTGAAATGAAACACTCATATTACACGTGAGTTTGGTTATAAACATGATTAGAGACACGTGCACAATGTCAAACAAGATATACCATGAAGGTTCATCTTACCAGGAGGAAGCCCAGTGTCATCTCGATGCGAAGTGACATCCTCATCATCCACATCACCCTGAGGGAACTGCTGCGTCTCAGGGCGTACTATTGTAAATAAAATTGAAATACAAACATTGTTAATGCAAGTCAAAAGAAGGTAAATATACACCAAAGAGGTAATTTTCCAAAAATGATCTCATATTTCACCCCCAAGCATTAATAATTAAAAACACAATGCTATTTTGTTCTCAATGCTAATGACTAAATTGTTGCAATCCCACAAAAATGCAAAAATCAATTCTAATTGGTAATTACGTAATGTAAAAGCATTGAACTTACATGGTTGCCGAGCATCGGAGTCATCCCGGTAGTCCACCCCTACCACCGTGTCTGGCCCAATGAATGGCAACGCCAATCTTTCATACTCCTTGAGACGCTGCACAAGATGTTCAGGATAGGTCCCACTCCTTCCGGCCTCTGTGCCCAGGACCCTTTTGACATGTCTGAAGATTTCAGTCACACGTTTTTGACACTAGGTAATGGTCCGTTGTGTATACTGCCCACTGCATTTACACTCCTGGCAATTTCCCTGCCTTACAGCATGGGAAGTCTGGGAGTGCAAGCCCCCACGGAGTCTAGGAAAATGTACATAGGACTCCATGAGGGCTGCATTTTGCTCAGGAGTGAAGCTGGTTGCTTTGGAAGCAGAATCCTTGGTCCGGCTCAAACTGGCTGAGGTGCCAGGTTGAGGGACCAGGAGCCTAGATATTACTTGGCCTGCTTCACAGAGCAACCTAGCTGGCCTGAGAGAGCTGCCTGTTTGTCTATAGACTGAAGACCCTGGGGTGGTAGTGGTGGTGGTGGTGGGGCTGCCAGCAGTAGCAATAGTGGTAGTGGTGGTAGTGGTGGTGGTTGTGGTGGCCATTCTCCTTGGCTCCATGTAACTAGAAGTAACAAAATAAAAGAGTTATGGGACAACACACCCAAAACATTTTTTGGAGGAATAAAGTCAATGGTGTATTCTTACTTGTTCTTGTCGCAGACTTTCTTCTTTTTCTGTTTTTTTTTTTCTTTCAGTTTTGGTTTGCATGACCAGAATGGCTAAGAAACTCTGTGCAAATTTATAGAGATTCAGTACGTGCGCATGCAAACGCGTACGTGCGCACGCAAACGCGCACGTAACCGCACGCGCATATAAATGTGCGCCGGTTCAAGGATTTTGTTTGCTGTTGTCATGGATCCGAATTTGGAACTAGAGTTGCTCTTTACAACTGCTGTTGTGACATTAAACACCACTTTCCTTGTCATAACAGAAGAAGAGCAGCAGCAGGAATAACAACAACCAGAGGAGCAAGCTCATGCTTCACAAACGGTCCGGGCACCACGCATCTTCTTGGAGCGTAGCAGCCTGGAAAGTTTGCGTGACCAGGATGTCAAAAGGCGTTTCCACCTGTCTTGCCAGGTCATCCATCACCTGTACAGCTTGCTGGAAGAGAAAATTGCTCCAAAAACTAAGAGAAGCCAGGCAGTGCCAGGAATGACCAGGCTCCTGGCCACTCTGTATATTTTAGGAAGGGGTTCCTTTCAAACCTCCTCGGCCTTAATTTGTGGACTAAGCCAGCCTACAGTTTTCAGGGTTTTTACGAAGGTTATCAATGCCATTGTGGACCTTGTCCCACTATATATTCATTTTCCTCAAACAGCTCAGGAGTGGAGGAAGGTAAAGGTGGATTTCTTCAAGCGAGCAGGATTTCCGAATGTTTTGGGGGCCATCGACTGCACCCATGTGGCCATTCAGGCCCCTAAATTGCAGGAAATCGCATTTCGCAACCGGAAGCGATATCATTCACTCAATGTACAAATAGTTTGTGACACCAACAGGAGAATCACAGGTTTCCCAGGATCATGCCATGATGCCTATGTCCTGCGTCAGGCAGCCCTCTACCAGAAATTCATCTCTGGAGAAATGCCTGAGGGCTGGTTAATAGGTAATGTATAATGTCATTACTGTAATACAACTAACAGTAGTCAAATCCTAAAGACACCTATTATGTTGCTATGTCCCTTTGCATTGTCAGAATGCCAGGCTATGATCTATATTGTATATATGTCATATTTTGTGCTAACATCTAATTTAGCAAATAGTTGATAAATATTGTACAATATTGGGAGCATGGGGGAAAAACTAACTTTCAGATATTCCCGGAAGCCCTAGTATAATTACAATGTTCACAGCTCACAGTACTTCAGTGTGGTAGTCAGTAGTAACAATGTCTCCTAACAACCAAAAAGCAATAAAGTGACCGAAGAGCACAACCCTTAGCAACCTTTGTAAAAAAACTCTAGTGTTACACTGCATTCACAAAACACTTACTATACCAAGAACTAAAATGTATTATGTTTGTCTTTTTACAGCTGACAAAGGATACGGGCAGCTTCCGGGCCACTGGTTCAATCCGTTACCTGGGGGTCCAACTAACCGCTGACATAGACAAACTTTTTCCACTGAATTTCACACCTATGTTACAAAAATTGTCTAAAGACCTTGACCAGTGGATCTCCAATTTTTGGTTTGGGCATATCCAGATCATTAAAATGAATAAGTTTCTTTACCTTTCCCAGGCACTTCCTATCATTGTCTCTAGCTCATTCTTTAAACAATTGGACATCAAATTATTTAAATTTATCTGGGGAAATTAGAACCCAAGACTGAATAGGAGACTGCTATTCTGGCATAAATGTGTTGGAGGTCTGAGTGTCCCTAACTTTTCTTTATATTATGCAGCCTCACATTTAGTGCGGATTGTGGACTGGTGCACACACACGGAGAGTAAACTATAGAACAGTGCTTCTGCTCTACCGAATTGAGATATCTCCCATGGGTACAATCCTCTCTGAGACAGACGGTGGGAAACCACACCTTGATAAGGGCAACATGTGATATTAGTAGCAAATATTTCCCAACTGCAGATATCTCCCCTCAACTCAGCCCTTTAACACCAATCATTGGGAATCCTGCTTTTACTCCAGTAGAATATAAGAGATTTCCTGGGAAGGGACCACTGGTATTTGATGGAAGATCTCAGATCCCCTGACCTCCCCTTTGGTCTTGACTTCTGGAGGGCGGCACAATTATCACACTTTCTGTGATCTCTGCCACCTGCACCTACATTCAGGAGATTTTTGTCAGTCTTTGAGAGACTATGCACTGGGAAAGATGATTGTAGACACGCTATTTCCCTGATTTACTCTATGCTAAACACACCACCTAGTGAGTTCTCACCCTCCTTTCTGGCCTCTTGGGAGAGTGAGCTGGGGATGATTCTCAGCCCCTCCCAAAGTGAACAGATTATCCGCTCGGCACACCAGACGTCAATACACAGCGGAGTGGAGGTAACAAATTAGACAAGATCATAACTAGATGGTATCTGACTGCTGATAGGTTACACGTAATATTCCCAACAGAGTCTGGGCTGTGTTGGAGGTGCAGTGGGGCCATGGGATCCATGCTACATATATTTTGGTCTTGCTAGGTCCTGAAAGATTTTTGGGCCAAGGTCAGAGAGGGGTGTTGGAAAATGTCTGTCCGGAAGATCCCTGAGGGCCTGACGTTTTTTCTCCTCCACCTGAATGACTGGCCGCAGAAGGTATATAAGAATTCGGTGCTTGGACACCTCCTAAACCCTGCCAAGACCTGTATACCGGGGTTCTGGAAAAAGACAGAGCCCCCCACTGTTAAGCTCTGGCTTTACAAGGTTAATAAAGTTATGTTGATGGAGGATCTCACTTCTGGTGTATATGATAAAACTGAAAAATTCCTGTCTACCTGGGTCCCCTGGATAGCATTTCAGGAATCTGATGAATATAAGACCCTACTAGGTGCCTGAGGTGTTAAATATTATCTCTGTTCCCCTACTACTGTTCCCTCCCTCCCTTTAATAAGTAATGGTTTCTTTACAGCTATTACTCTATCTGGACCGAACCAAGGACACTACAACTGGGACTTTTCACCTACCTTTTTTTGTTACATTTTTTACATTGGCTACTACTCTGGACTCTTTGAACTTATGTATCTTTGAGACACCCCCCCCCCCCCCCATTTCCTCTGATGTCCCCTGAATGTTTCCCCCTACTCCCTTGATTGGTTTACAATGTTGTTCTGTACAGCTTTAATGTGTTAAAAAAAAATGTTTAAAGAAAAAAAAAGAAAATAGGGAAGAGGAGAGAAAGGGTATGAAGACTTCACAACCCATGCAAACCCAACCCAAACCTCTAAGGATCACTAATTAGTTAGCGTTCAAAGAGATCCAGGGTTCCCAGATATCATCAAATTTTCCAGGGAATTTTTCAAAGAGTGACTGGGCCTGTCGTTAATCAAGACCCTGTTATTATTAGTAAAGATGGGATCTAGAGGTATTGTGCTTGTTTTCCAGGCTTTTGCCAAGGAGATTCTTCTGCCAAAAGAATCAATTTAGCCAGTTTTAATGCAAGTTTAGGGAGAGTCAAACTTAATTTACCAAACAGGGCTCCATCCGGGGAGCTAAGGATCTCGGTCTTTATGCCTTGGTGATTTAAATACCTCTGTCTAGTAACAATAAGCAATGGGGCAGGACCACCAAATGTAAATCATAGTTCCTTTGGAGTCACACCCCTAAAAGATGGTGGTGAGGCCATCTCAGCATTACCTTGTAATTGGCCTCAACTAGCGCAGAGTTTATGGAGACTTTAGATAGAGAGTTCACTCCAATCTTCTAACTCCCATGATTTTCCCAAGTCAGTTTCCCAGGCTGCCATATATTTCAGCTTCCCAAACCAGAAGACCAAAGCAGAGTAAATTATTAAAATTTGCCCTTTAGCGTCCGCCAGGGAAGAACAGCTGCTCTCAAAAGGGAAAGATGGCATGGGTTTTGGGGGCCTGTCTGATTACAGAACCTTTAAAAGATTGTCTAAAATTGTTAATTGTCTAAAGCAAAAGTGTTGCAGAGGTGGTAATTCCCATTTGCTGGTGAAATATTCCTAACTAAGTGTTAGGTCTTTAAGCCTCATGAAGCCTTTTGAAATCCACCATGTACACAACGCTCTGGATTTAAACCCAGAGGGAATTCAGAAGAGCAGATTAAGGGGCACATGACCAGAAGAAAGCCTTGGATTGTCAACAGTATTTATCCCACAGTTGAACTGAGTGTAAAAGGGCAGGGCAATGTATAACCCCCCTCAATTTTTGTTGAGTGCTTGAGATTTGGATCTATTTACCTGCAACCCTGAACATTGGGCAAACTGTTAGCGATGTTACATACATTAATATGACATTAGCAAATAAAGCACATTTGTGCTCCACCCGACCACGCTTTATGCCCTTAATATTCTGGTTAGCACGGATAGCAATAGTTAAAGGTTAATTCGCCAGTGCAAACAGAAGAGGAGACACCCTTGTCTGATTCCTTTTTTGATTGGGATGGTAGAAGAAAGAAAATCCCCTAATGAAATTTTGGCCTCCGTTGTATCATAGAGTTAGAGCAACAGGTTGGTAAAGTGATGATCAAACCCCATGGGTGATAAGACCTGGAATAAATAGTACCAAGAAAGACTATCAAAAGCTTTCTGGAGATCAATGGAGATCAAAACTATGTTTCACCTGAGTGCTGGCTGGGGATGATGGAGGGGATGCTTCCTCCCACCCTCGGAGAGCCGGCGAGTGGTCTGAGATCGCGGGATACGACCTTTAGATTTGGTCCTGAACTTCCCGACCATGTTGGAGCAGTGCAGTACAGGTTGCAGAGGCTTACTGTGCTTCTTGGTAGTGTAGCTGTCGATGCTGCTGTAGGAGCTGGTAGAGAAAGCCGTAGGGGTGCCGAGCGTTCTAGGCAGCTACCTCCACTCGTATAATTTTCATTTGGATGTTCCACTAGCAAAAATACAATGGAACAAGTTGTTACAAGCGGTTGCATTGTCCTTGTTTCATCTTTAATTCTACACAGAAGAAGTTTGCAGGCAGGAGTGGTCATTGGTTTCATAATGCTCTGTGCAAAATTAGACTTTGGTACCACCTCATCTGGGTTCCAACTACCTTGCTACAAACTGAAATGTTTCCACATGGTGATCTCATAATGATGTTGTACAAGCCAGGGCTTAACCCTTGGGTGGTGAAGTGGATATGCAGTTGGCTAAAGGGTTTATATCAGAATGTAGTACAAAATAAAGTTCATTTGGTATAGTGACCAGTGATGAACCATAGCGACAAGTGGTGAACCATACTTTGTACTAGATTTTATTTAATCTGTGAGTGACCAAACTTGCTGGCTACAGTATGTTATTCTCACTGATTACAAAAAGGTATGCAATAAAGTTATTATTCCTGGAGTTGTTTCTTAAAAGGGACATGATTTGGAATAGCTAAAACAGCAAAACAAAAGTGCAGTTTAATATTTATTGATGCTTATTTTACATGATGGCCAAATTAGCAAACAGTGTGTCAATAGAAATTAGAATTCCAGGATTACCTGAATGAGGAAGGAGGATATAGACGATGTTCTCTAAATCAGTGTTTCTCAACTAGGGTTCCTCCAGAGGTTGCCAGAAGTTCCTTGAGAAATGTTGACTCTCAGGTCAATTTAACTGATTGTTTTTGTGATCTGTAAGAGTGACATTTTTCCCACTGACCAGACATTCAGGAGATATTCTACACAGTGCCCACCACACTGTGGATATAGTAATTATAGCAGGGGTTTCCCAAAGATAGAACATATAATCAGAGACAGAGATTTGAGCAGGGTTTTTGTCAAAAACAATGTATTCATGAACATATATACAATATGTATATATGTTCATAGGACGGGGACACCATTCTATTAAGGGAGCGGCGTCCCTGCGATCTCCCTGCTGCTCTGCACACCATTCCTCCACCTGCTGTTCCAGGACCACCTACAACTAAGATCTACTATACAAGGTAACAACACTGCAGTGTTGTACTTACTGATATATATATTATTCTAGTACTGTTTCCTTCAATACAAAGTTACAAATGATTTTCATGCACAGATCCCTGACTTAAGTATAAGGGTCTCAGGTTGTATATCACAAGACTGCTTATCACGCAAGCAACCAACGCATGTTGTCAAAAACACTCCTGAAGAAGCCACACTTGGCGAAACACATCGGGTATACTAAGTAACACGTTTTTATGGTTAAATACTCTGTATGGTTAACAATATATATGCTGGCGAGTTGTTGTATGTCTAGCGCCTATTTTTGGCCTATGGTGAACCCCAAGAAAATATTGTGGTTCAATTCAACCATTGATTAGTATGTACTGTATTGAGCTGGTATAAGGCTCCAATCACTTTCTCTGACCACTAGATTGTTTAGTGGCCCTTTTCAATTGTTAAGCTTTACATGTTTATGAATACATTGTTTGTGCCAAAAACCCTGCTCAAATCTCTGTCTCTGCTTATATGTTCTATCTATTTATGAGGGTAGGCACTCTGGGGTTTCCCAAAGACCTGAAAGGTATTTAAATGGGTCCCCCTATGGTAAATAGGTTGAGAAACACTGCCCTATATAGATCTTTAATTAGACCCTATTCAAGATAATAGGCCTGAATAATTAAAGCTTTCCTAGACTGGGGAGGATAGACTATAGACTAGAGAACCTGGGTGATCCATCAAACCTGGAATAGACTTTCTAAAAATAATTTGCTACTGGCAAATTTTTTCAATCTTTGACCAGATCCATTTCAGATTTGCTGGAACCCATCTATCTTTTCCAGTCTTGGGAGAGCTTGGGAAATCTGCCAAACAGTGTCCAGTTCTGGAATGCTCTAGAGATTGAGGAAATAAAAGAGCACAGAAACAGGCAACAAAAATGTTCATAGGGATAAAACACATGAGTAGAGACTGCAGGAGCTTAATAAGTACAGTCTTGAGGAAAGACAGAAATAGGAAGACAAGACTGAAACTGTATTGAATCAGAAAAAAATAGTAACAGTGTGAATAAAGTTTAGGAGGGCAGTATTTACAATATGCTTGGAATACTCCTCCAGCTGCATCAGTCAATACAAAGTAAATTTAAACATGCTTTGGACACACATAGATCAATACGTAGACATAAAGTTGAAAAAAAGAGGAAGTCTCAATCTTGGACTTTTACCATCTCTCCTGAGGTATCAAGAGGTACAACAGGTTGCGAGAGAACATTTTCAAAGTAAGGGGAATTACTGAAATTAGCCTAAGCCTAATTAAAACTTACATGTGAATTTTATTCTGCAATTTGTGTCTTTTTTAAAAAGGATGAAATTTTGCTTATGGTACACAGAATGTTTTAAAAAGAAACTAAACAATTATATATTGCATTGTAGCAGTCCTTGTGGTAGCTGCACTACTTTCCTTTCTTTAGGCTTTTTTTCCCATTTATGTCCCTATCTTTTCATCTAGTAATTTTGTAAAAAGCACAATTCCTGCCCTAGATTGACTATGCTCAATCACGTCACTGTATCTATGGGGGTGTTTAGCACAACTTATATAAATATGTCTTTTTCATGCTGACAGCCCAGCCTGCTAATTATACTAGTGGGGTTGCCCACCTAAGGCAGTTAGTGATGCTCCATTGCCATTTTATCAGACTGTTCACTGTGATTTGTGTATTTCAAGCTTCTGAAGCGGTTTTGACACAGAACGGGACAGCTGTTATGAAGTCCATACAAAGCCAATTTTGATAGGAGAGATTCACCCAGGGTAGTAACCCAGTCCTGCAGAATGAAGAAGAGAGCCCTGGCTCTTTAGAAAAATCTGAAAAATTCAACTGATGGACACTTATCCTCTGAATGAGCAAAGCAAAGCAACAGTGTCCCTGAAAAGTGTATACCCCAGCCAACCTACCTTTCTTCTCAGCTTCTTGTACCCACTAGTGTTAACTTTGATGAGGGAAGCAATGGTGTCCCATGACAGTGCTTGGGTTTATCACATGCTCTAGAAATTGTGTCCAAGGTCACATGCTCCCCTTAACTCAGAAGTGGCAAATGTTTTTTAAAGATGTAGTAGATTAAGAAGCTGCAAGGTCTGAACACTGCCATATTGCCCTGCAAATGGTGTCTGTTTATTGAAGTTACACTTTTTTTTTCGGTTGCTATGCCCCCAGGTCACTCCAGTGCAATACTTCCCTGAGATATTCTGAGCCAGGGTTGTGCATGGACTAAGCATTCTTCACTTACGTCCTACAGAAAAGTTGTAGTCTGGTTGAAAAAAATCATGCAGCAAAGTGTCAAGAAGAAGTGTCTGGTTGAAAAAAATCATGCAGCAAAGTGTCAAGAAAACATTACATTATCATGTTTAAAATTTTAATTCCAGTACACACTGCCTTACAAATTCAATAACAAATTACTAAAGGTTGCTCTTTAAAAAGAAAAGTTAGGAAACTTTCTTTGTTGACCTCCTTTAAATTACTAGTTGTCTGGCCGCATCTAGTTTCATTTCTTTAAAATCAGAAACCCATTTGTAAGTAGAAAAAGCTACTAATTCAAGGCAAAACAACAACAAGGTGTAATTATCAGACATACACAGAGAAAAACCAAAAGTCAGCCACAAATTACTTCTTATGTTGTGGGAAAGGGTTAGAGTTTTTCTCTAGAATTATTTCTGGACTGAATTTGCTAGTAGTAAAACTTCTTCCCAATCCCATAAGAGGGAATTCTGCTTAGAGTAAAAAAAAAACACCCCCTTTAAAAGCCACCTGAATGCGCGTTTGCATGGCTTAAACTCTAAATCCAACGGACACTTGAGTCCTTAATGATAACTGAAAAGCAATTAGAATGTTTGCAGATCATATAGTATAATTACTATATAATGTTAGTTTAACCCCCCTAGTGGTAATCCCAAATGTGACTTGGGGTGGAAAAAACATGCAAAAAGCGGTAACCCCAAGTCACACTCGGGGTAACTTTGGGGGTCCCCCTTACCTCAGCCCTGTGATGCCGGGGCACCTCTCCATCAGGGGGCGTGGCTAGGTGGGAAATTTAAAAGCAGATTACTGAGTAATCTGCTTTTAAATGTCGCCCGGGTCCCGGCCACACTGCTCCTTGCATCTAACTGCAGATGCGATCACCAATAGTAAATTCCAGGGGTGATGCCAGCAGCAATTTCCCGCTGGCATCACCCCCGGAACTTACTATAGCTGCTCGCATCACCCGGAGATCAGCCTCAGTGGAGTTGGCTCCAGTGGAGTGAGCAGGGCGGGGACATCCCCACCTCATCACCCGGCAAGATGTGACATCTTCTGGGTGATGCGATGGATTGAATTCTGGGGGCGAGAAATTTAAAAGCAGATTACTATGTACAGTAAAATACACTACAAAACATAAAATAAAAGTAAAAAAATACATTTTAGTGCACCAAGCATTATTGCCCAGTGCCCTGATTTACATTTTGCCCACTATTAGCCCTGACCTTGATATGACCTTTTGATGACTTATAAATCACTTCCTGAATGTATCATTTCATTACTTTGTCTTTGACCTTGATTGTTCCTGACTGATTGCTGGAGACCACATGGCATCTCGCCGGCGCAAGCGCTATTTTGGAGGAATTTGAACGCAGCGATATAGCGATTTGGAGTCCCTTGTGGAATCGAGCTATAGTGATTCACCAGGAAATTTGTCATCAGACAGCGAAAGTGAACTGAGCGATGATTCTGGACCTGAGGTCAGTGCTGTGCGCACATAGTGTCCTATTGACCTTGATGCGGACCAGGCAGCACCGCCAAGATTTCCATTCACCGGCGCACCTGGGATGAAAATTGAGGATGAATGCAACGACCCCCTGGCATAGCTGAAGTTGTTTTTGACCGATGAAGTTATCAAAAAAAATTTTGGGGAGACAAACAGGTAAGCCGCCCTTGTGTTTGCTAACTTTTTAAAATTTGTTGCTAAATTTTTTTATGCAAATGTGTGCTGCTCTGTATTTGCTAACTTTTTGAAATTTTTTGCTATTTTTTTTTTTAACAAACATGTATGCTGCTTTGTGTTTGCTAACTTTTTAATTTTTTCCATGCCAACATGTGTGCTGCTCTGTGTTTGCTAACTTTTTGAAAGTTTTTGCTAATTTTTTTTTTATGTAAACATATATGCTGCTCTGTGTTTGCTAACATATTACTTGCAACCTTCCCACTATAAGAGAACATATCCTAAAATACATTTTTTATTTTGTTTTATGCAGGTACGCTGGACAAGGTGCTCCACACCTGAGGTTTGCAAGAAGTAGAAAGTGGGAACCTGTGACCAAGGATGACATTTGGCTGTTTTTGGGCTTGGTGATCCTGCAGGGAGTTGTGGGCAAAACCGTGCAGAAGTGGTACCGGTCCAAGAACAAAATGATTACCATTCCATTCTTTGGCACAGTCATGCCAGAATACCACTTTTCCCTCATCATGAAGTACCTGCACTTCGCAAACAATGAAGAATTTGATGAGACTACCCATACTGCACCAAAACTGAAGAAAATTTGGGAAGTGTCTCAGATGATTCTACAAAACTTCCAGCAAACCTATGTGCCAGAAAGAGATGTCAGCATTGACCAAAGTCTAATGGCTTACAAGGGAAGGTTCAGCTGGGTGCAGTACATTGCGTCAAAGAGGGCACGATTTGGCGTGAAAACGTATATGCTGTGCAAATCCTCATTTGGCTACATATGGAATACAGTACTGTACACTGGAAAAGGGACACAGTTCAACCCCAGATACAGCCAATATGGATTGGCAACATCTTCAGTGCTATCCCTCATTGAGCCATTGCTAGGTCAGGGCTATTGTGTCACAACTGACAATTTCTACACCTCTTTTGAGCTTTATGAGTTCCTTCTGCAACACAGAACAGTTGCCTATGGAACCGTTAGGGCTAACCGGCGCAACCTGCCATCACTGTTTGCAAAAGGGAAGCCGAAGACAGGAGAAATTGTTGCATGGCAGAAAGGAAAGATGATGGCCCTGAGATGGCGTGACAAGAAAGATGTGTGCCTGATGAGTACTGTCCATGATGCCTCCACCGTTATAGTGCGCACAAAACGTGGGAAAGAAGTGATGAAGCCACAGGTGGTGATTGACTACAACAATACCATAGGAGGTGTCCACAGAGCTGACCAAGCCATGACATTCTACCCAGCGATGAGGAAACAGCAAAGGAAGTACTACAAAAATATTTTCAGGCATTTAGTTGAGCAGTGCCTATGGAATGCGTTATACTTTCTGTACAAAAAAAATAGTCAGAGGCCTGTGAATCATTCAGACTTCAAGTTTCCGAATCCATAGTCAAGAACCACCAAACACCATCAGTGGCCATGAATAGACCTGGAGGTCGTGCTTCCACTGTTGTCAACCCAGAACACCTGACTGGTCGTCACTTCGTTGAATACATTCCACCAACCCAAAAAAAGGCAGCACCTACAAGAATGTGCGTGGTTTGCTGCTCAAAGTCCGATGACAGAGGATGACAATTATTCACCTGAATAATTGTCAGACACAAAGACCCTGATTCATCAAGCCAAATCGGAAGCTCGACGTGCGTGCATTTTCACGATCCGGAATCGAAGCCTAAAATCAATTTATCAACCAAATCCGAGGCACTGGCGTACTTGCACGGACGTCATCAACTGAAGCGACCTCTCTGATGGATATGCGCAGCCTTGGCAGTTTCACACTGGCGAGCTTGCATTAAACTCACTGTTCCCCTAAAAAAGCATTCTTTCTAATGGCACACAAATTACCCTTAGCCCTAAAAAAATGTTTGTGCTGTTCAAATGTTTAAAACATCTATATGCGCTAAGTAATAGGCATATTTTAAAATGACTTATTTCGTTCCTGTTAGGCAAGCTCCTCTACATAGGCGCCTATCTAAACGCTTACGATGCCTGATATTGCAAATATTGAGACTTTCCGCAGGCTAAACCTCGGCTTTGCCATCGGACTAGATTTTCCCACAAAAGTCACAAGCACACACACGTGCTTGTTTGCTTCTACAGATATATATATATCTATATATATATATCTATATATATATATATGTGTATATATATACATATATATATACACATATATATATATATAAACTTTATTTTATTTCTTTATTTAATTGATTATATTTTTACTAGTGTTCAAATCTAAAGGATCGTACCAATAAATGATTATGGAATGTCCAATTGGAAGAAAAAAACAAACAGCAAATTTTGACAGACTGCACAAGTGCGAATTGCAAGCAAATTTCTATCACCTGTGCGCTTAATTTTTAACATATATAAGGGTTTTGTTTAACTTGCTTTTTCCTTTTGTCTTTTTTTTCTTGAAGGGGCAGGAGGGGCTGTTTTGTGTGTTATCCTAATTAATCTATGTTGCTGCTTATGTTATTGTGTTTGTGGCCATATTATTTGATTGCAAAATTCTGCCTTTATTACCACTAGTGTTGTTGTTCCAATTCGGGTAGCCCTAATGTTCGACCCGACCCAAATTTTGTTGGATTTGAAGCCCCGAAGGCCCTCCCACAATGCCTAGGGACCTCCCCCATAATGCCTAGGGCTCTCCAATAACAGCAGGGATGCTCCGATTGACTGTCTGTCACTGCATGCCACACAGGCAGCCATTGGGCTATTTAAGGCCAGGGCGTGCCTGCATTTACCACTCCTGACAGAGATTTGCTAGCATCACAACCTTTCTGTGCTGCTTGGCTTGCTTTGTCAAAGTAAAAAAAAAAGTGCTTTACTTAGTAAGAGTGTGTCACACTCACACTATTAGCCAGATAGATTGTTGGATTGTACTGTATTGGTGCAGTCCTGAAATCTACTGTACTCAGGTAGAGTGTTTTACTGTTAGCTAGATAGATAGATATTTGTCCAATTGCAAAAAAAATTGCTAATGAAGTTAAAAAAAATATCTGTATTTATTTTAAAGTAGGCCAGAAATTTCCTTGGTAAATAGGAACATGTATCAATCACTGAAATATCTGTATTTATTTTAAAGTAGGACAGAAATTTCACTCTACCAAACGGTCTTCTTTGGTAAATAGCAAGAGGTATCAAACACTGAAATATCTGTATTTTTTTATAGTAGGACAGAAAATTTTTAGGATAGAAGGACAGAAATTTTTCTTTACCAAACGGTCTTCTTTGGTAAATAGCAAGAGGTATCAAAGACTGAAATATCTGTATTTTTAATAGTAGGACAGAAATTTTTCTGTACCAAACTGGCTTCTTTGGTAAATAGGAACAGGTAGCATCAAAAACTGAAATATCTGTATATATACAGATATACAGAAGGCTCCTAAACTGTCCTTGTCACAATCCACATCTCTCCCTGCTTCTATCCTTCACACAGAACACAAGATGGAGTGACTAACCCCTCCCTCATTCCCTGTATATATGCCTGTGCTCAGATCTCTCCTGATTGGCTGCTGAGCATTAGTGTGCATCCTGGGAGCAAATGATTCACTCCCAGCCGCAATTCTCGCCAGGAAAAAGTCGCCGTTACTGCCCCCTGCTTTTTCCCTCATTCTTTCGGCGAGAACAGGACCTCATGGCGAATCACAAGGCCGTTCTCACCTACATGTTCGGTAAGCGAGAAAGGCCCGATTGTCCGCGAGATCGAAATTACAAATCTTGCTCGCTCATCCCTAGCGGTTAATCAGCTTTCCTTCAAAAACTGTCCTTGGACTATATTAATGACATATGATAGGGACATTAGATTGTGAGCCCCATTGAGGGACAGTTAGTGACATGACTATGGAGTTTGTAAAGCACTGCATAATATGTTGTTGCTATATAAATACTGGCTAATATTAACAATAGTATTTATACTACAAACCAGGAAAGGATTCATAGTTGCTTCTGTTTATTCTCTCAATTGTCACATGTAATATGGCTAAGGTAAAGACTGTGAGGAAAAAAGTTGCTCTTTTGCAATTCCACTGTAGAACTAAGCCAGGTGAATCTATGTAGCCTAATTTACCTATGGCATGTCTTTTAATGCCTGTTTTAATTATTAGTCCTGCCTATGGGCAAGCACTACCTGCTTTCATAGTCTGCACTTCTTTTCTTCCCAATATTATAATTATCTGTGCTTCTGTAAGGAACTTACCCGTCCTGCGAGCCCGCGGTGTCCCTGGGGATCCCAGCCACAGAGGGAGACGCCGCTGTAGCAGGCAGCATGGCCGGGTCTGCTGCTCTGCTCACAGCTTGTCTCTCTCTGCAGGCGGAGGGATCCGTCCTGGCCAAACTACTGTTCAGCCAGGCGGCATCCCTTGCATCCCTTCGGATGTGGTTACTGAATCTCCTGCTCTCAGCACTCCTTTGCATGTGAAAAGTAGTGCACGTCCTAGTGGTGCTGTGGGAAGAGGTGCGCGTGCTACTATGCGTCCCTCTTGTACGCCCCGAGGGCATGGCATTTGTCTGCCTCACCCCGGGGCGGGACATAGTTAGTTTGAATTGGGATTCAGTTAGTCTCCTATCAGACGGCGCCAGGTGGCGCAAGGTCATTGGTCACTCTGGTCATTTAAGGAGAGCCTGTCCTGTACACAATTGCCCGCTATAGCCTCTGTTAACACAGTGTGCTTGGGTGCATCCTTGTGTTGGTTTAAGTTTATCTGCTTTTGTCATCTCCATAGTGACCTGGTCTGAAGTTGACTCCACTTGAACTCTGCCTGCCCTGACCTCGGATTGTTATTGACCTGTCTTTGCCTTACCCTCTTGTACTTCGCTTGTTTGGACTTAACCCTTGTCGTGCTTTATGACATTGAATAAAGCCTGATTGAAGGATATCTGGAGTTGGTCGTGGTTTGTGTGCCCAGGCGCATTACAGCTTCTTTTAATAATTATTACTAAATATAATTTTGTGGTATAGAGTAGCTTTGGTTGATAAGCATGCCAAGTATGCTCCATTCACCTTTATTAAATCCATATAATACTGTTTATGCTAATGACTACTGAGGTGTAGATATAACTAAAAGTAATTTCATTTATCATTTTTTTTATAAAGTTCCAACCATGTTAAAAAGGTTGAGAAAGACCATTCCAAGTAGTATTAAAACTACAGACAAATGAAGATAGAAATCTCTTGTCCATTGTGATAAATATCAGATTTAGTTCACTAGTAGGTCAGAGTGTACACATCTAGTCTATGATGTACTGGCAGAGATTCAGGTCATAATCTTCATCCAGAAGAATCTTGGACTCCACAATTGAAACAATACCATTGCACAAGGAATTAATAAATGGAGCTACTGTGAGGAAAGGTTAGCCTGGTGACTTCTGTTATTAACAATAACATCCTGGATTCTCTGTGCTGGCACACACAATAAACCATTCAGCTGCTGGCATAGTGAGCAAGTGCATTGGCATTTTCCATTATGGCCAGGGAAGAGGGTGTGTTCTCACTTTTTTAATAAACATCTCCATTTTTTTTAAAACAGTGGTGCCCAAACCTTTTTTTCATTTAGTTTCATCCCTAAAATCTCTGCAGTGGATACTTCCAGAGAAATGCAATTTATGTGACAGATAGGCAAGGGGGAAATGTTCCTACTACTGCATCTTCAAGTCCCTACATCTCCCCATTCCTGAGAAATAAGGGTTCACAGAAGGTAATTGGCTAGCTTTGTGTAACAGGCTACCCAGCAGCTGATCAGTCCTTCACACCGCAGCCGTCTGCAGATTTTACTCCAGGTGGAAGTGAGCGGTACCCCCCCCCCAGGCAGATTCTATGGCATTAGAAACCGTTAACTGCACCAAAACCTCACTGCCAGTCTGATAGTAGCCTTAAAAATTTGTGAGTGAGCAAGTATATTTTTGGGGCACCACAGCACACAACAAATTGGCATTACCCTAATGCTCATTGCTATGGAAGTGGCTCTTGGGGGTCTCTAACATGCAAACTCAATTTGGGGGCCCTGGTCTTGAAAATGCCCTATTAATGTAAAATTATCCCTGATTGTTATTAGGATTTTATGCTTGTGACCCCTTATCTGGCAACATGAAATGTAGTATAGTAACAGCTCTCAGGGTTCCATGTGTACCCTGAATATATAAAATTTCTTTAACAATTGCTGTGGGAGATATAAAGGTTTATAAATGGGGATAATGACAGCAGTATGGACACAAACACAGCTCTCATGCTGCTGCTGCTGCTGGAATTATCTCACAATACATGGTGGGTAGGGAGCAGCCACAGCTCATTGCCATGTCTATAGTACATGCCCACTCTCAGGAAGCTTACACTAAGCATGCTCAGGAAGCTCCCTCTCCTGGTAACAGGATCTAATAAAGAAACAATGAGCAGAGAGCCAGGCCAGATGTTGTGTAGGGTGGGCACCTTTGGTCTAAAGGCATCCTTCTGTTATTGAACAAAAAGCTGAAAGAACAGAAATAGATTTTAACTGATCGGCCTGTTGCAATTATAGTGGGGAAATGAGAAGGCACTGCATACCATTTCATTTACCAATCATCACACAAAAAAAGAATTTAGTTAATCTTCAAAAAGGTTTGATTCCAAGTCGTATGCTCACAATTTGTATTGTAAATTAAAATTGGATTTGGGGGAGGGGATAGCGGAAGGACAAAAATTAGACATTCAGTCTCATGCTTCTCCTTTTGTTTTTGACTACACTTGTTCACTTCCTGCCCTGACCTGCTCTTGTTCCTGTTTGAGATTGGCTGACAATTTTATACTACGCTCCAGTTTCCTCTGCAGTCAGCTGCCATTGGCAGTAGTGTAGAGGGCCGCAACCTGGGAGCCGCCTACAGCAAGACCCATCAACCCTTGCAGGGAGCTCTGGTAAACTTAGACTCTGGGCCCCAGCTCACACCTCTGCCAAACGTTGACATAGCACTGAGGGTCGACACTCCTAAATATTTGTGGCGTCAGCCGTGACAATCGGTTTGACCAGCTAAGTGTACTAGGTATTGTTCAAAATCAGCACATACTGGATCCAATACCATCAAACTCACTTTTTGCAAATACCAAAAATGGGTGTGAAAGAGATGCCATCATCACCATCATATTAATTATGTTGCTGTTACATCCAACATTTAACTTCAAAAGTCAGGTCCACATAAATATACCAATCACTTTCTTTATATTACTATTGTAAATGTAAAAGTTTGTTACAAATTAAAGTCTGTCATTTTGGTCCAAGTATGTATCATGACTGTTATATACAGGGATATTATATTATCCAGCCTTCTGTGACTGTGGTTCTTACTATGTGGGAAAGACCAGAAGACAATTTAGAAGGCACATATTTGAACATATCTATTTGTTTTTAAATGGCAAAATCATCCCTTTAGGTAAACACATAGTTTTGAAACAAAATTTAAATTTAAATGTAACTAGATGTATCGCTTTAGACCGCATTTACAAAAACGTACGAGGTGGTGACTAGTGTTGGGCGAATATCTCACTATTCGATTTGACAGCTTTTCGATCGAATAGGGAGATATTGTTTGGGTGATTAAATGCCAAATTCGAACACCATTAAAGCTGACAGCTCCACTCCCCTGATTGCTCTTGCAGCCCTTTACTAGTTGTATGTGTTCTTGGATAGAGTTTCTCTATCCAAGAACACAGGAGTCCTGTGTTCCTGTATAGAGATACTCTATCCAGGGATAGGAATAGTGCTCCCTGAATGGCTGAGGAAAGCTTTCTTCAGCCAGAGAGCACTAAAGGTTTTGAATGGGGAGACTTGTCCCCATTTAACCTCTAGTGCCGGGGATTGGACACTGTTCTCAATGAATGCGACCACGGCAGATGCAGTAGCGGCCATCTTAACTCCAACGCTGCAGGAAACAATAGATAGAGACATTGGGAAAGGAATACAGTCCCTGAGACAAGATGTAAAAGCTCAGTCCACTAGAATTACCTCTGCAGAAGCACGTATATCAGCACTAGAGAATGATTTAAATGCAGCAAAACTGGCAGCAATGGAAGCAAAGCATGCTAATATGTTGTTGAAACTTGATGATATGGATAATAAAGCTAGACGGAATAATTTAGGAATCATAGGTCTACCAGAAAATATTAAGCCAAGCCAATTACAAGAAATCGGTGCAAATGTTATTCCTTATTTATTAGGCATTCGACAGGTGTGCAAAGTAGAATGGGCACATCGATTGGGCCCTTTCAAAAATGAAATTAAAAAGGCGAAACCTGTAATAGTAAAATACCTGGAGTATACAGAACGCACCTTGATTATCCAAGCATACAGAGCAAAGCGAACTTTGACTATGGATGGACATTTCTTGTTAATTTTTGCAGATTATTCAGTTGAAGTATCACGCAAACGTAAAAGTTTTAGTGCAATCTGTTCAGAACTTTATCAACATGGAATCTGATTTACATTAGCATATCTGGCTACATTGCATATTAAAGATCAACAAGGACAGAATCATGTTTTCACACAGATAGAAGAGACATCTGAATATGTTAAAATTTTAAAGCAGCCAAGCTTGGAATCAACACAAGTTGAACTGCAGGAAGATACACTTCCTTTGCAAACCTCTAAAAAATCCACAGGAGCAGAGGCTAAACAACAAAGATCTACAGATAGAAATATCTCATGTAAACAAACAGGACACAACCCAGAAAACAAATCATTAAAATAGAGGGGCCAGTCTTGTTAGAAGAAAAATGTGCAATTTTCATGTTATACTGTTGAAACATTTATGAGAAGAAATATATTGAATAACAAAACTAATCTATAGATATCCAAATTAATACAAGTAAATGAAGACAAGTGGCATATTAGCTCTGTGATATTAGACCCTGTAAATAGAGTGAATTTCTGCTGTCAATATATTTCTTTATAAACGTTATAGCGAGTGTTCCAATATGTTTACAGGGTGGAGAAAGGGTTTTTTTGTGTTGTGTTTTTTTTATGTTAATTGTACTATTCGGATTGTGTGTTATACATTTC
Organism: Pyxicephalus adspersus; assembly: GCF_032062135.1. Classification (NCBI taxonomy): domain Eukaryota; kingdom Metazoa; phylum Chordata; class Amphibia; order Anura; family Pyxicephalidae; genus Pyxicephalus; species Pyxicephalus adspersus. Next base: position 62,335,637 of record NC_092859.1, read on the forward strand.
TTAAAAAGCTGTAAATTACCTAGGAAATTTCTTAAAATATATCAAAGATGGATAGTTTCTATTTAGCCACTACAAATATCAGCTGTATTGGTCATTTGAGAATAGGAGAAGTGAACGGATATATATACAAAATATAAGAGAGTATATTACAGAAGATAGAATGGGCATTGGGAGAAATTCATTTTATGAAAATATTATAATGGAATGTTAAGAGGCTAAGATCCCCACATAAAAAAATGGCTATACTGAGACACCTAAAAAAACTGCATGTTGATGTAGCATTATTGCAAGAGACACACTTAGACACTATGGATTTCCAAAGAATGAGAAAACTATGGGTGGGAGAAGTGTATGGGTCACCAGCAATTGGACCAAAAGCAGGAGTACTGATACTTATAAATAAACAGCTTAAATATACATAGTTAGCATGCTCTGCAGACCAAGAAGGTAGAATAGTAAAGCTGGCATTGGAATTAGTAGACAAAAAATATTCTATCTATATGCCTCTAATGCTCCAACTATGCAGTTTTTTCAAATGATAGCCACATGGGTATCACAGGACCGAAATCAAAACAAATTGCTAGGAGGTGATTTCAAAATGGTCATGAATCAGAGATTAAAACAAAAAAACTTAATAAGTAAGCTGCAGAGAAACTTTATTGAATAGTAATTAAACAACACAATTAACAGACTTTGTACAATCTATGAGTTTACATGATGTATGGAGGGAGAGATATCCGATTGAAAAACAATTTACATTCTATTCACGTGCACATACCTCACAATCAAGAATAGATTATTCTAACAACTAAAACAGAAGATGGTAGATGCTAAATTTTATAGATTTGGTAATAAATCAGGCAAAATGTTGGCGAATTTACCTCCACCCCCTTTTAAATCAGCACAAATAGCTGCTTTATATACAATAGAAGGTAGAGTAATAACTCATCCGAAGGAGATAAATTCCTCCTTTGCCACATTTTACCAAAAATTGTAAAAAGAAATATCTATAGATAACGAACAGGCAGAGGATTTTATGGAAAAACTGAATTTACCCAGGTTGTCGGAAATCCAGAGGGAAATGCTAATGTCACGAAGTAAGGGGGGAGGAGAAGAACACCAGAATGAAAACAGGAAGATAATGACAAGCAACTAGATCTCCAAGCTAGGGAGAGGGAAATGGTCACCACCTACAGAAACCCTAAATCTAGCCCTGACTCCTGTCAGTATGAATAGACCCTCAAGGTGGGAGGATTCATACACCGGAACCTAGACCCTAGGAGCCCTGAAATGCCCTAGGAGTAGTGACAGGGTATGAGACTACTGGTTCCTTCCCAGATGAACGAACCAGGATCTGAGCAAAGGGTAAACAACAAAATACAAAAAGTACAAAGTAAACTTATCTTCAATAGAAAATGGATGAGCAGGAACTCAGGAGAGGGCCACACACCAGCTCTTCCACCTCCAAGCAGAGAATATCAACCGCATGACCTGAAGTGTAAGGCCAGTCTAAATACAGGAATAGTAATGATAACAAGCTGCAGCTGAGACCGGAGGTGTGGTCATTACCAGTGTTGATGTTCGAATTCGGGTTGTCCCTATATTCGACCCGAATATGGCTGTTCGAATTCGGGTATACCC
>NC_092859.1:62339875-62371408 GCF_032062135.1 Pyxicephalus adspersus
CCTGTAATAGGAGGTGCCTTTAAATACCTGCAGGACATGAGCCATAGGCTGTAGGAAACAGAGGGCGTGTGTGTGTTACCTCAGAGACACACCCACGCCAGCTCACACACCAGAGCAAGTCCCAGCATGAAAGAAACACTGACATGAAACATAGGTAGTGGGTTACCTGAGAGATAGGACCCGGCGCCCCTGCCTGCGATTGGGAGCAGCGGCGCCGGCACGGCCTGCAGTGCTAACACTGGTCTAGCAAATAGGAAATCACCCGGCCCAGATGGATATACAGCAGAATTCTATAAAATGTTACAAGATGAGTTACCTAGTTCTATATGAGCTTTATAATAATATGTGGATATCTGGCAACTACTTCCACACAGGTAAAGCCTATATTAAAATGCTACCAAACAAGGATTGAAATCTCATGTATATGGAATCATATAGGCCAATTTCATTGATAAATGTAGACGCAAAAATTTTGTCAAAAATTATGGCGGATAGGTTAGCGTCTATATTACCACAGTTGATATCTCCATCCCAAGTGGGATTCGTGCGGGGACGCTCAGCAGTGACAAATATCTGGAAAGTATTGGCAGTTCTAGAAACTGCTAAAATACAACCAGATAATGATATTGCATTTATGGGGATCGATGCCTGAAAAAGCATTCAATAATGTTAGTATACAATGGCTATTTAAAGTATTACAAAAAAATGGCTTTAATGGTGAATATTTTCAATTAATATGAAGTATGTACCTTTCACCTAAAGCCTGAATACATACACCAGGTTATATATCTGATATATTTGATATCCAAAAGGGAACCTGGCAGGGTTGTCCACGGTCACCTGTAAGGAACTTACCTGTCCTGCGAGCCCGGGGGCGCCCACGCGTGCCTCTTGTACCCCCTGAGGGTGTGGCACTTGACTGCCTCGCCGCGGGGCGGGACATAGTTAGTTTGAATTCCCTGTGGCCAATCAGCCGCAGGGGATTCAGTTACTCTCCAATCAAATGGCGCCAGGTGGTGCAAGGTTATTGGTCACTCTGGCCATTTAAGGAGAACCTGTCCTGACCACCATTGCCCGCTATAAGCCTCTGTGAACACAGTGCTTGGGTGCGTTCTTGTGTTGGTTTATGCTAATCCCGTTTGTCATTTCCATAGCGACCTGGTCTGAAACCTGACACTTGCCTGAACTCTGCCTGCCCTGACCTCGGATTGTTTGTGACCATTCTTGTCTGCCGCCTGCCCTGACCTCAGATTGTTCCTGACCTGCCTTTGCCTTACCCTTCTGTACTACGTTTATCGGACTTACCCTTGTCTTGTTTTATGACAATAATAAATCCTGAAAAAGGATATTTGGAGTTGGCTGTGGTTTGTGTGCCCAGGCGCATTACATCACCTTTGCTTTTCAATCTAGCGTTAGAACCTTTAGCACGGACGATTGAGACGACATCTAAATTACATGGAGTAAAAGGAGGGACACAAGAAATAAAAGCTGCCTATTTTGCAGATGATATTGTGCTATTTACAGCTAAACCAGCTTCTGACATATGATATATCCAAGAATTGTTTCAGATATTTAAGTTTGAAGATTAATATTGGAAAGAGTGAAATACTACCATTAACAGAGAATAAAAACTGGAAAATGCCCATCCTCTATATACCATCTAAACTATCCTCCTTTAATACAGAAAATTCTTAAAGAATTGGAACTGTGGGAAAAGTTACCACTATCTTTGTTTGGCTGATGCCATTTGATAAAAATGGCTTCTTTTGCAAAATTGCTTTATCCTATGCAAACAATACCTCTTCTACTAAGACAAAGATATACAATTGCTGGATAGGGCATTCAGTAGGTTCCTTTGGCAAAGGTAAGTGAGCTAGAATATCATTACCTAAACTGAGACTACCAAAAGAGGAGGGAGGGGTAAATTTCCCAGATATAACACACTATAACTTAGCGTGTCTTAAACGGCATGTAGTAGACTGGTTAATGGATACATCTAGACTTTCCAATATAGATTTAGATATGAATATGGTGTCACCATGGGATTTGAAAGCTTTACTACATTGTAAAGTAACTAAATTGCCAGATCACTTGAAGCATAATTTGTTGATTAAAGATACAATACTTACATGGCAAAAAGTTAGGCGTAAAAAGAAATATAATTTAACAGCGGGGTCAGCCCACGTATTATACTACTTGCAAGCGGTATCCTACAATAGAATATTGATAAGGCCATATTCCCATGTAAATCCAATGCAGAGAAGCGTTTTTTAAAACATTCTTTATTTAAGATTTTCAAAACAAAAGACAATAAAGACCGCAAAAGTATCATAGGAAATCACAAACACAATATGAATGCGGCAGGAAAGTACCTATATAAACATTAATCTTAGTAACAAACCAGTCGTTACAGAGCAGCACAGAGTGATCAGAAGGGGATAAATTGGCACAGGGTGATCAGAAGGGGAATAATCTTTTAGAATCTTTTTTTTTCTAGATTTTCCTCCTTTAAAATTGGGTGCGTCTTATATGCCGGAGCGTCTTATACGCCGAAAAATACGGTATGTTGTAGAAGAAAAAAGGCCGGCTCATCGGGAATGTTGTGGTCCGTCATCTGTTGAGCAACGTTCCTGACAGTGGACCAAAAATTCCGCAAAAGCGGGCAAAGCCAAAATAGGTGGAACAATGTGCCCTTCTCTGTCTGACACCACCAACAACGATCCGAAACCTCTGGGAAAATATGATGTAGTTTCTCAGGGGTGCGATACCATCTCGAGACCACCTTGAAACAAATTTCCTGATATTTACTAGCACTGGAGGCTTTATGAATCCAATAGAAGATATTTTCCCTCTGCTCAGTAGAGAATGAAAGCCCTAAATCGGCCTCCCATGAGTCAAGGAAAGTAGGCTTGTGTGTAGGAGGTGGAGTTTGCAGCAAAGCATAGACTGTAGATAAAGTGTGTCTAACCCCCCACTTGCCTACGCACAAACGTTCAAAGGGAGTGATAGACCTGCAATAGGGCTGGGCCGGTCGCAGACCATCCAGAGAATGAGTAATCTGCATCGTTTTCCAGTCCAGATAAAATTCACCCAGAGCATCTCGAAGGCCCTCGGGGTCAACCCAGTCGTTCAGGCTAATAAAATGTATCGCTCTGCACACTCCTGCAAGGAGGAGTACCCTAAACCTCTTGTCTTCCATCCCCGGAGGAAAGGCCGGGTTCCCAAGTATAGGAAATAAAGGCGAGGGGGAGGGAGAAAGATGCAAACGGTCAAAATTCCTGACCGCTAGCACCCACGTATATCCCACCGTAGGATGGGACTTGAGGTTCGGGAAGGCAGTAATTGGCAACCAGGGTAAAAGATGTAGAGGTGACGGGCAGAAACCCTGTTCTAGGGAGACTCATTGCTTGGATTTCTCATGTCTACACCAATCCAATACTCGTGTCAGATGGGCCGACAGATAATAATGAAAAAAGTTCGGAACACCCAACCCCCCATCCAATTTGGACCTCATAAGTAAGGATCTGCAGAGTCTGGGAGCTTTATTACGCCAAATGAAGCGAAAAAGTCTTGAGGTTAGGTTCCTAAAAAATGACCCCGGGATCTTAATGGGTAGTGCTTGAAAGAGGTATAAAAACCGAGGGAGAATATTCATTTTGATAACGTTTATGCGGCCCATCTAGGAAAAGGTCAGCTTATCCCATCTATCCAGGTCAGAGTTTACTGAGGAAAATAGTGGGATAAAATTTCTCTGAAATAACTCTGAAAGTGTCTTTGGTATTTTTGTTCCCAAATAAGTGATTGCATCATGATCCCAACGGAAAGCAAACGAACGTTGGAGGAGGGAGCGGGTACTAGTCAAAAGTGACACATCCAGAGCTGCCGACTTGGAATAATTAATTTTAAAGTTGGAAAGGGAACTGAATTCCGATAGGATTGACAGGAGATTAGGTAGGGAGACAATTGGGTTGGCTATGGCAAATAAAAGATCATCCGCGTAGGCCGCTACTTTCTGGGTCCGGCCTCCAAATTCTACCCTAGCTGTGGGATCAGCATATATAGCCCTCATCCACGACAGCATCCTTGGGCCTAGGCCTATGTGCGATAAAATGCAATCCATGTAAAGCCAGTCAACCCTATCAAAAGCCTTTTCAGCATCCGTAGACAGCAACATGAGGGGAACATTGTTAGATGTGGCATAATAAATCCAATTCAGCACTCTAGTCGTGCTATCCCTGGCCTCCCTGCCCGGCATAAAGCCAACGTGATCAAAGTGTACAAGTTTATGCATGACCTTAATCAGTCTAAAGGAGAGAATTTTCGTAAAAAGCTTGAGGTCCTGATTAAGAAGAGAGATTGGTCTATAACTGGCGCATGAGGAAGGATTCTTACCTTCCTTGGGAATGACCGTAATGGTGGCCCGCAGCGAGTCCAGAGAGAACCGACCTCCCTCATTAATATAGTTAAGTGCTGCCGAAAAATGGGGTGCCAGGGAAGTCTGAAAAGTCTTGTAGTATACCAGAGGAAATCCATCTGGTCCAGGGGTTTTGCCCACGGGAGTATCCTTAATAGCTGCCCCAATTTCCTCCACCGTAATAGGGGCTTCTAACAGCTCTCTCTCAGAAGAGGAAAGGGAGGGCATGTCACTGGCCAAAAGATAGTCATGAATCACCTGTAACCTTCCCGCAGATGCCTGCAGAGAGGATGTCTTTGAAAGGTTATATAATGAGGCATAGTATTGGCGGAAGGCTTCCGCTATATCCTTAGTATGGTACAGTTTGTGTCCGTCGCTGTCCGTGAGAAAGGGGACACAAGAACGAATCTTTTGGGCACGGAGGGCATTGGCTAACAGACGCCCACTCTTGTTACCATGCTCATAAAACATTCTTCTGCATTTAGTCAGAGCACTTTTCGCCCTGTCTAAGCAGAGTAAAGAGAGTTTCTCACGAATAACTCGGAGTTCAGCACCCACAGTAGGATCAAGGGAGGATTTGTGAATAGATTCGAGCAATGCAATACGCTGAAGAGTGTCTCCTATTTCCTTCTGGCGGGCTCTTTTAAGTCTCGTACCATGTTTAATGAATATTCCCCTTATGACAGTCTTATGAGCTTCCCATAATAAGAGGGGATTAATCTCGGGGGTGGCATTAGTTTGAAAATAAGTGGATAGTTCAGAATAAACATCAGCCAAGACGGTTGTATCTTGTAATAAGGATTCGTTTAGTCTCCAGTTCCACGATTTGGGGCAGGAATAAGAAAGTTCAAAAGAAATGGATACGGGGGCGTGGTCAGATAGAGTAATGGAGCCAATGGAGCACGATCGCACTCTGTGCAATTCCGAATGAGGGATCCAAAAGTGATCAATCCTGGAGTATGAACTATGAGGGGGGGAGTAGAATGTGTAGCCTCTAGCCTTGGGATGTAATACCCACCACACATCCAAAAGCCTATATTGAGACAATACTTTTAGAATTTTATCATTGGGGCGATGTAAGTTGGGAGATAATCTACCACCCAAGGTATCTATTGCAACTTCAGGCGAAAAATTAAAATCTCCTCCCAAAATCAGAACCCCTTCCTGAAATTTTTCCAACTGCAAGAGTGCCTCAAATAAAAAAGGAAGCCTGGCCAGTATTGGGAAGGTAGATCGCCGCTAAGGTAACTAAAAGGCCCCCTAAAAATCCTTTAACAAAGAGAAGTCTGCCATCAGGGCAGCTTTGACATTCCGTGAACTGCCACGTAGCAGAGGAGGCTATCAAAATACTCACACCTTTAGGTTTAGATGTCGCAGTACAACTGTGATACACAATCGGGTATCTCTTATCACCCAATTTCAGGACTTTATCTGCCCGAAAGTGGGTTTCCTGTAAAAACGCTACTTGTGCCTTTAGTCTATGTAATTCCGCCAAAATGGAAGAACGCTTTTCAGGAGTGTTCAGCCCTTTAACATTATATGTAACAATGTTGATTTTGCCCATCACGAAAAAAAAAGAGGGGAGGGGTAGGAAAGGAGATGCAAAAATATAGTAAACAAAACAAACAAACAGTAAGCGCAGATCAACCGCGCAAAATCCCTTGGAGGGGGAGGCTCAGGTGGTCAGGACAAAGCCCCCACCACCCGGGCCGGGCCTATCATTACACGTCAAGAAAAATAAAAACATTGGATGAAATATCAAGTGTAAGCTGTACGGGGGAGGGTACAGAAATGCATCCACATTCTCTAAACATAAAATCAGTAACAAAAATAGTTATACCCATAACCGTAACAAAAAAAAAAAAAAATGTTCAGTGTAGAACAAAAATCACACAAGTAGGAATCCTACACGGGCAAGTACTCTGAGCCCATCAAAGATAGGAAGAACCAATCTTCTCACAACACAAGATTGGAAACCCCAGGTAAATTAATCTACAGTCACGTGGGGGCCTGCGGAGAGCTGTGGACTGAGCGATTACTTGGCTGTCTCTGTACCCGTTGCCATTCAGAGTCTGCCGGAGAAGTTAACATCGTAGGTGATGTGGGCCAATCAGGAAGGTTGACTTGAGGAAGCTCAAACGTGGACAGAAAGGTAGCCAAGTCTCCCAGTTGACGAAAGGTGGCGGACTTATTGCCCTTGTGAGCAAAAAGTTGGAACGGGAAGCCCCATCTATATTTAATGTTGTTGTCCTTCAGCAATTTTAGTAGGGGTTTCAGTGCTCTGCGTAGTGCCAGAGTATTGCGGGAGAGGTCAGTCAGAAGCATAATGGGCCGATTATTAAAAGTAAATTCCTCCTGTGACCTGGCTTCTTGCATTATAAGCTCTTTGAGTCGGAAGGAGTGAATTCGGCATATCACATCCCTTGGTCTATCTGGATCCAAGCTTTTTGGGCCCAGAGTTCTATGAATACGATCAATATCTATGGTGGTATCCCTTGGCCTCTGCAATAGTTCATTAAACAGAGTAGCTGCTGCTGTATGAAGGTCCTTGGGTTCTATAGACTCAGGGAGGCCCCGAATTCTTATGTTATTACGACGGCTCCGATTCTCCAGGTCATCTTGTTGATATAGAAGTTGTTGCAACAACCGTGAGTGCTCATTGATAATATGAGTATGGGACTGAACATGATTGCGTGGATCTTCTGTTGTGCGTTCAACCTCTTCTATTCGAGAGCCAAGATCTGATCGAAGAGAGGCGAGTTCAGTTCGTAGTGAGAGTTGAATGCGCTCCAGGTAAGCTTCAAAGTCCAGTTTAGTAGGCAGGTCTTCAAATAAGCATCCCTATCCCAGTCTTCAGCCGATTCCATGGACATGCGTGGGGGGCTTCCTGGGCTCGAGGGTCCCTAATCTTCATCCCGCGGGGGGGGGGGAAAGGTAGAGGCAGAATCCTCTTGGGCAGAGTCGGAGAACTCTAAGCCAGGCACAGATGTCTGTGCAGAATGTAGCCTTGTGCTAGGACCCCCTCCACTTGAGCCGGGAGTTTTGGAGCGAGCAAAAAATGTGCCAATTTCCCGTTTTTGGGAGGATTGGCTATGCGGTTTCCCCTTACCCATGATGCAAAAGAAAAAGAAAAAAAGGGGGGGACGCAAATATAGTTGTAGTAGAGAAAGTAGTGTATGGAGGTCAAGGAAATACGGCTCCCCTGAAAAGTAAGCTAATGTACATCCATTTGAAGGGCCCAGCAGTGGTGGGGCCTCACATCCTGTGGGATTAGCCGCACATAATAATGGAAGTTTCAAAGGTTCAAAAACTCAGTAATCCGTAGTGCAAAGGTGAGTATATCAGACAAGAGCAGCCGCACAAGGCACAGGTGTACGAGTCTCCAAATACAGGAAAATTATGCAAAAGCACTTGTATTGTAGAAAAGTCCTTCGCTCACGAACGTACGCTCAGGAGTTGATGCTGTACAATGTAGGAAGACATGTGGCCCACATGACCAAACTGCTTTCAGACAGGGGTATAACCATCAACAAAAACAAACAGAACGCCAATGTCACCTCTCATAAGATACAGAAAAATTTGAAGAAGAAGGTCATGTAGTTGTGAAGGTTTAAGTCTCTGTCTCATGCGCGGATGGATAGGGATGTTGCTGTTCTACAACACAGGATGCCAGGTGTCCATCATAACTGATCTGCTTTGAAATCAAAAAATGTCTAACAAGAGGGTCACACAAGGCATACATATGCCACTCCACGAATGCAGGAGAATATGCAGGAGACAATTAAGCTGTAACATATGTTTAAGATTAGGTGCTTGTCAAACAGATTAGGTGCTTAGGTGCTTGTCTCTGGCTGGGAAGGAGTTAAATGCTGATACTGTGTAATAAAGGATGCCATGTGGCCAATATGGCCGTCTTGTTATAGTAGAATCAGGCCTCTAGGAAAGGCAATAAAGGTTTTGGATATCAGGCAAAATCCCTCGATGCACATATATATTAATCAACAAGTGCTGTAAAATTGTAGAATAAGCTTAAATCCCCTTCTCTTGCTCAGATGGATGTGGATGCAAATACCCTTCAGTACAAGATGCCATGTGGCCAAGATGGCCGTTTTACTTTCAAAGAATGTCAGAGAATCAGGGCCTCAGGAAATGTAACAGAGGTTTTATATGACCAGTGGATGCACCGGAGACACAAATATGTAGGGCACAGGGAGAAAAAATATATAGGCAGCTGAGATTAGGTTGCACGCTGTCAGACAATCTGCAGTGTCATTGGAGAAGGCACAGTGTTGATATATATTTATAATGCAGCAATATACTAATCCAAGAAAGCTGTAGAATAATTCAATGAAGATCCTGTCTTCACATGGCTTGGATCTCTTTCTCTTATAAGGATGGAGTCGGATGAAATCATGAAGGTACTATTCAACAAAGAAGCCATGTGGCCAAGATGACCACCCAATTTCCTCCTATTACTAAATATTGCCTGTGGTGATCTTCATGGGTAAGCTTTGAACAATCTCTTCAAAATATCAAATGAAAAGGTACACAGCTAGTACAAGAAAAGTAATTTAGGATGAACTCTATTCAAGAATGCCTGGATTTGAAGGATGACTATGGATTGAAAGGCTGCATGGCAGCAGTTCAAAAATGGCAATCTGCATGCCTAATCATTATAGCAGAAATTCACAGCAACCACAGCACGTCTCAGAGCAATCCTGTCTTCCAATGTCCCCCAGCAACAGCACAGTGTACCTCTAGTGAAGAGCCTAGAGCCCCATGTGTGAAGATGTCTCCTGTCTCAGCAGCACAGAGAATGGAAGCCCTGGCTCACATCCACACTAGGCTGCAGTCTCCAGCAGCCGACCACAGTATCCAGGACAGCAGCAGCAGTCTTCCCCTGCACCAGATGGAAGTCCCCTGTCTCCAGAATCAGTAAACACACAGGCAAGTCTCCAAACCCAACAGAGCTCCGTGTGTGTGTGTCTGTACCTGGTGACTCCTCCCCCGGAAGTCGCAGAGAAGTGTTTTTGAGAATTTGCTCATTCTATCTCCTTTATCGATATCAAACTTTTATCAAAATTATCAAAGAAATTTTAATAAGCTATTGTCCCAAACTAATGTGAGATGGTGGCAAAGAGATTTCTTGAATGAAGAGTTAGTAGATCTAAAACTACAAGGATATTTGACAGTAAAGAAATATATGATTATTGAAAATTGGAGTGGGACTCAATTTAAAATAATGCATAGAGCACAATAGGCCATTAGGTTATTAGGAAAAAGGAAAAAGATGGGCCGGGAAGAAACCAAATGATATGCCCAAAATGCAGTGAAACACGCTACATTGACGCACTATTTATGGAATTGTTCAGTGATTAAAATATTTTGGAAAGAAGTAATAAAATTTGTAAATGAAACCACGGTTCAAGCGTTAGTGATAGATCCTATTTTGTGTGTATTTGGTTTTCGGAAACGGGAACATTCACTTATTGAGGGTATAAAATATAAAGGTTGGATCCATATATGTTTACTGGCTGCTAGGAGGGTTATTCTTAAGAATGGATTCACCCAGGAGCACCTACTTTTCAAGGAGTAATCACAATGTTCAGAACAGTTTATGATAAAGAAAAAATTGAAGCAGAAAGAGCGGAAGTGTGTGGGATAAGTGTGGGATAAGTTTAGAGAAAGTGTTAAATGGTCAAGAAAGAAGAATGATACATGATAGGTTGAGATATTCAATCTGGGCTGTCACACATTAATTGTCTTAAAATGAATATTTGATAATTAATCTGTGTGTTAAAATTATATTTAGTAACAGTATTTGGGTAATGGTCTAAGGTTTATACTTTTGGAATGGTTTTAGTTAGATCAATAATAACACACTTAAAAGGAAGATGTAAAGAATGATGTAATCGTCTTTTTTAAGAAAAGGAAATATGTAAATGGTAATGTTAACTTTGGAATCAGGAAATTGAATCATATTGTATGTGTTGTTTGTTTTGTTGTATTGTGTTTTCTATTTAAAAAAAAAAAAAAAATTATATTGGAAAAAAATAGATAAAAGTTACACAAATCACATAGATTCAATAAATTACTTTAACATTATTTTTTTTTAACACTTTTTACACACAAATTTGTGCTGTTGAATCCCATGTTTTTTGGGTCGAGTCTATCCGAATTTTAACATCCATATTCAAGTCGAATATAAGGGCAACTCAAATTCAAACATAAACACTAGTACTGACTTTGAATTGATTTTACAAAATGACTAGGTGAATTTTTATGCTAAATGCAACTGAGTATCCTGGCTTAAATGAAGCGTTTCAATCCTTTTTGTAACAAAAAAGAAAATGGTACACTTCCTTCCCTTCGTACATTAACCTCCTGGTTAATAAAGAACATAGATAATAAAGGCAGAGATCCTGTTTGGGTTACTCAACAGGATCTGTGATGGTGTGACCTTAAGTCTCTTATTTCCTGACACCCTTTGTCATAACGGCTTCCTCAGGGGAACTTGAGACATATACACTATTAGATCAGATAGATAATATACAAATGGTAAAGTTCATGCAATAATTACAGTTAATACATATTATATACAAAAAGGCAAACATAATGTATCACCCTCAACCTAGAGAACACACAAAAGGATGTTGTGTGTTGTAACCACTATAGGTGGAATGATAATTAGTGGGTAATACACTGGTTCGTGTTTAATGAAAATTTTAGGTAAAACTATTTGGTATGATGCCACCAGAACTGTGGCTTACTTTAGTGTGCTTAACAAGGTCAAGTAAGGTGTGATTTCAAAGCGTAAAAAAAACGTACTTGTAATTACAATCACAGAAGGATTTATTCCCTTAGACCTTTGATGGTGGGTACCAAGAATGTTTACAAAAAACAAGTTTTCCCATGATGAATTATTTAATGTAAATGTGTGCTCAAAAAAGTAAAGGAATAATTCAAATATAAACTAGATTTTTAGTGATTTATATGTGAACATGAAAGACAGGCAGGGTTTTTTTGGCAAGAATTATCTTATATTTTTTTTACATATACATAAAATAAACAATATTTGCTTGTTTGTACAGTATATTTCAGTATGGCCTCACTCTGAGGTCCAGTACCTATACACTAGACAGATCATCTATTTAGTGGTATTATCATTTCTGTATAGCACAAAGAAAACCATATATACGAAGAACACAGATAGGTAAGGGTGTTTTTGCACGCAGCCTTGTTACCCGACGCGCTTCGCCATTTCTAAGCTTCCTCAGGCCTAGACATAGAAAAGGTATTAGCGAACAATCTTAGACTATGTATTAGCTAATCATCATACATGTAATAAGTATAGTTCAAAGTATATACAATCCATGTATATAGTGTACATACAAGTATTCTGTTATGGATAAAATATTACATCAAAAGTTGTTCACTGAAACAAAAACAAATACATGTGAATTGTTATATTGAGTTTGTGACCTATATTTGATAGCAGTCAATAAGCTTTAAGTTGAATTCAAAATCGTGATTCCTAAATTGTTTGGGGTTTATTTAGAAAATAAGATAACTTACATTTTTTGTTACCCAGGATACTTGGGATAGATCACCTATGCTTTTTTGGAGGGTAATAGTCCCATATTTTGGTGGTTATCTGGACATAAAAGAAAGATGCCGCTGGTTTAGCATATGTAGTTTTGCTTCTTTTGGTTTGAGGTGAATAATAAAAGAGATACTATATTTAATATTTGTGAGTTAGTCTTTTTTGATGTGCTTAGTTCTATTGCTATTTACCTGGTCACAGGGACAGGATCAGTGTTCGTGGGGGCTGCTTTTGCAGCTCGTCAATAAACAATGGAGATAGAGGGAAGAGAATCACATCATAGATCCTTTTTGGATAACTGAAAAAACCATAAAAAATAGAAAGTATTTTTTGAAAAAATAACTTATAGCTTCTGCTCAGCTAAAAATAATTTTGAAAAGGTTTTACCTTGTTCCTGGGTTTTGCTGGATCTGCAGAAAGAGCTGCAGCTGCTGTTCCTGTTTGTTTGTAGAGACGCGCCAAGAGGGAGTCCCTGACCCACCCTTTAAACACGAGGAGGAGAAATGTCACCCATCTGGGTGACTGGTCCAAGGTGGGTGGACATATATTATGTCTCATCTATGGGGAGGTAGGAGAACTGCATAGTATCCAGTTCCGCTCAGGCTGCATCGGAACAAAGATTCCGATGCTCCCATCCCCATACGTCAATTGGTGGGAGGGGTGATGAAGGGGGTGTTTAGTGTGTAAGTAGATATATTTGTACAGCGCCACCTGGTGGACAAAGGGAAAAAATATTTAGTAATAAGGTACCGAAAAAAAGGACACTGTCTTATATTTATTTTTCCTCAAGAAGACACAATAGGGCTTATTTTCAGGGGATGTTTTATTTTTATTAAGTATTTAGGCATTTTATTTTTATTAAGTATTACTTACCAGGGATCCAGTGGGAACTGGGTCCAATCTGCACAGTGGAGCTGGGATGATCTCTCTGGGCTCAGTAGCAGACTGCTTGCTGAAGCTTTTCCCCTATCCCCTGGTGTTTGTGTGGGGTGAGAGAGACCCACAGACTGTTGCTGGTCAGTGCTGGGGAGCAGCAGCTTTACTGGTGTTTGTGGGGGGTGAGAGAGACCCACAGACTGTTGCTGGTTGGTGCTGGGGGAGAGAGACCCACAGTGCTGAGTAAAACGGCAGCCACAGCTTTACTTCTTCCCCCTGAGAACACATCATACCTAAAACAGAGTGTCCTGCTCCCCACTTCACTGAGGAGACTTTTACTTTCACTTTCTATGTCTCCCTCAATGCCTCAGCTTGCAGCAGGCACAAAACAACACGCCGCGTTTCGCCATTTCTAGACTTCCTCAGGGGTAACTGTGCGCTTAATGTGGCGGTTTGCGTGTGATCTAGGTGTATTTAATAGACATAGAAAAGGTATTTGTGAACCATCTTAGACCATGTATTAACTAATCATCATACATCTAATAAGTATAGTTCAAAGTATATACAATCATGTATATAGTATACATACAAGTATTCTGGTATGGCTAAAATATTACATCAAAAGTTGTTCACTGAAACAAACAAATATATTGTGTTCGTAGGGGCTGCTTTTGCAGCTCGCCAATAAACAATGGAGATAGAGGGAAGAGAATCAAATCATGAATGCTTTTTGGATCACTGAAAAAACAATATAAAATAGAAAGTATTTTTTGAAAAATGCTATTAGAGCCTAACTTATAGCTTCTGCTAAGCTAAAAATCATTTTGAAAAGGTTTTACCTTGTTCCTGGGGTTTGCTGGAGCTGCAGCCACTGCTCCTGTTTGTTTGTAGAGACAAGCCAAGAGAGAGTCCCTGACCCACCCTTTCACCACGAGGAGGGCAGCGTCAGTGCACTCCCTCTGCGTGATGACGCTGGGGGCTCTAGAATACTGCTCTCGTCATTAAGGAGACATGGTCACTTCCTCCCCTATGTGTACAATAGTTGGACCCACAGGGGAGGTGTGAGTCACACCCGATTGGGGTAAAGAGATAGGGGGTAGTGGGACGAAGTCTGGTGATGTGGAGAGTGGCGGTAATTTATCTGGGGTAGTGGGGATGGTTGTGCTAATGGCTGCCTGAGTACCAATGTCAGTTTTTGGAGTGCCGTGTGTGGTGAAGGTGTTGGATAGATGCAGCCTCTGCGGTTGGAGTGGATGGTTTATGTGGGAATAAAGTGTGTTTTTACCGTAAGTGATGGTTTTTCTTTTGTGTCCTGCTGTGTGTCATCAGATCGCTTTTGTATTCACAATGTATTCACATGAAAATAAAGTGCCTTTCTTGGACCTATATGTCATGATTACCGAAGACCATAAAATTACCACCACACACTATAGGAAGGAGACTGCGGGCAGTACAATTTTACATGCCCACAGCTCTTATCCAAAACCCCTACTAAAAAGTTTTCCATTTAGTCAAATGCTTAGAATAAAAAGAATCTGTGTATCTGACACAGATTTCAAACACAAAGCCAAAGCCCTAACCACTAGACGACTACATAAAGGCTAGAGCACAAAACATTTAAAAATTCATATCACAAGACTAGCCGACCAATAGGGATGATTTATTTCATCAAACCAAAAAAACAGGCAACAAACGTAAAATACACATCATTACTGGCTATACCAAGGACCACTCAAACGTACAAAAAATCCTATCAAAACACTCTCCTAGGAGACCCTAATATCAGAACACATACACAACAAACACCAAATTACTTTTAGGAAGTCAGGTTCCCTAAAAGAATCTCTGGTCCATAGCCACTATGACCCTACTGATACCAAATCTGACAAAACAAGCAGACCAAAAGGCACCTTTAAATGTGGAAAGTGTAAACAATGCCACTGGATTTATGAAAATCAAGCAGTGGTATTACCTAATGGAATACACAGGCTAAATGATTATGTGAACTGCGAAACAAAAGTGATTATCTATCTCATTACCTGCAAATGCGGAAGATATTATGTAGGGAAAAACCAAGAGAAAGTTTCGACAACGTATCTATGAGCACATTTACGCCATAAAGAATGGAAAAATGCTAACACCCATTAGCTTAAATGTGGGCAAATCACATCAATTTGACACCGATTACATACAATTTGTAGGTCATGAACACATTCCCCCCAAACCAAGAGGAGGGAACATAGATAAAGTTTTACTCCAGTGTAAAACCAAGTGGATTTTGACTCTAAAAGACAATTATCCACCAGGCTTGAATGAAGCATTCAGCTTTAAGCCCTTTTTGTGATTATACTCGGACCACTAATATTATACTGTGTACAAAATGTTTTATCATATTTACTATTATGGTAAATAATATGGTTCATAACATGGATTAAAGCATAATCTCCCTCTTAGGAGATGTGTTATTGTTCATATATTTTTGCATATGTGTGTGTATATATATATATATATATATATATATATATATATATGTTTAGACTTACCTCAGCTTGGTAGTGGAAGCACATGAAGGTGGATTCCTTCTTTTAACCAGAAGCAATATCATCCATGAATGTTGCTTGTAGCCAAGCCCATGACATCCGAAATCATAGGCAATCTTTTCAATTTGAAGCATGTGAAGCAATAAGGTCCAAAAAGCCCTCTTTGCTTATTTCTTCCTATAATTTCTTTTTTCTTTGTATATGTGCACACATTTAAATGCATACATGTTTTGCTTCATGTGCACTCATGTCTATACATACATGCATGAGTGCACATGAAGCAAAACAAGCAATATACACAAAAACTTACCTGAATGAGGACTATGCAAAAGTGAGGTGCATTTTTCAACTGATAAAACACAGTTCACGCGCACATAGCAGATCTGCCCTGGCGCACAACTATGATATGAGCTACACACTCCTGAAGTTTGGCTCACAACTATGTGCATCAAACAACTGAGTTTTAACAAGACATTTGTGCTGGTTTTAGCCTTTCAAACAATTCAGAGAAAGGAACATCTTAAAAACAATCACAAATGACTTTTTAAACTGTATGTCCTGGGAGATTGGAAAGGAGATCACATTACAAACCCCCCAAAAAACAAACAACAACATTTTACAAACCACTTTTCAAAATAATTAAAATAAAAAACATTTGCTAAAAAGGTCACATTAAAATATAAAAACAGAAAAAAAACACACATACTCATTACTAAATGTATATGACAAACAAAAAAAAAGAACAAACAAAACACATGTAAAAGCCAAAACACATGTAAAGCCAAAATAGTTCAAAAATGGCCCAAAAAATATTGCATTTAAAAAATACTTACCAAATCAATATGCAATTTTGACCTATCAAGGGTGGAAAACTGGATTAGAAAATTTATGCAGGACAAACATTTCAAAGTGGTAATAAAGGCAGCGTTTTGCAATCAAACAATATGGCCACAAACACAGTAACATAGCATTAACATTGACTTCAAAATTGCAAAATGGACATTGAAACATTCAAAGTTAAAAAAAAAAAAACAGCTATTGTGTTAAAGGGTAAGCAAAGTATCAAATGCAGGAACATAGAATAATTAGGATAACACGGATGTAAGTTTTTCAATATATTTTTTACACGCTATTGAAATGTATTGCTTGGACCACTAATGGAAATGATTCTCATGTATATATGTTATATGTATCTTTCCATCTATAATACTTACCTCCTATAATCCTGATGAAGCAAACTTGTTTCTGTGAAAGGCGTTGAGTAAGAAACTGTAAACTTAGGCGAGGCGTCGGCAGCAAGGTGCAAATATACCTGGAGCTAAATATGTGTTCACCTGATTTAAATACGATCTGAACACATATTTAGCTCCAGGTAAATTTGCAGCTTGCTGCCGATGCCTCGTCTGTTGTCTATCTTCACCTGAAACTGATCCAAACCCTCATATGGTATGGTAATCTAGTAAATCAGTAATCAGCATTTGGGCTGACAGTGATACTGTGCAGTGCAAACCTATTCCCTCATTCCTCTAACACCCTAAAACATACCTGGAGCTAAATATGTGTTCACTGGATTCAAATACGATCTCAATGACTTATAGATACCATATTTCAGTTAAGAATAATTTCAAGTCCAGCTATTTCAAATCCTTTATCCAATTTCATCTACACTGTTAATGCTGATAACATTATATTACCATACACAATCTCCCCTTTTTCCCTCATTGGGATAATTTGGCGTGGAAGTCTTGCAGATGTTTTTATCAACTCTGTATCACTGTGAATATATAAATCTTTAATATTCAAGTTAAACTTCAATCTCAATCCTCCCCTGAAGAAGCCTAAGGGCGAAACGCATCGGAAACATGAGACCTTTTCAAAAAACTGAAGTTGATATTTTTACTTGAAATTTGAAAATAAGTGTAATCACAGACTTTGTATATCATTAGCTAGCTGATCTATGTATGGTATAGGAATATACTGTATATTATACAGTATAATTTTTTTTTTTTTTAATCTGCCTATAAAAGCCTGTCTATCCCAATCACATAATTATCTCTTCCAGGCTGGGCAACCTAAAATACTATCCTTGATGATTAATTAGTGGAATCCTGTTATTACCAATGGAGATTTTTTATAATGTGTTTTATTGATATTGGGGAAAAAAATTTAACTGTTTTTAATTAAACAAATTTGTAAGGATTCTGATGACTTTTGCCACAAAAAGTCCCTAAAAACCAGAAAACACATTTTTCTCATTTGAATTTGTTGGCCATATCAACCAACTACAGGTCTTTAGGATCAGTTAAGATTCATGAGGTGGATAATGCATGTGCATTATATCATGCATTGATGTGCATTCAGTAAGGTAACCCACACTAGGCTGCTAAGAGACTTTTTTTTCTAATGCACCACAATACACTACCAAAAGTGATGTGCATTGCCCTGTGCTGCAATGCAGGTGTGCTGCCTTAGCATGTTAGGGTACCATGTAAAACATATGGCACTGCAGCTCAGCGATACATGCAGTAAGTGCTACAGCAGATTTCTGTAACACAAGTGTTACCAAAAAGTCTAGATCTAAATGGGCTTAACTGTTTGCTGTCAACAACTCCACTTTTTCTTCTCTATTTATTATGTAGTTTCAATTATTCAGCCTCATTATGATTTAAAATATTTGGCAATTAATAAATGAGGACCTCTGTATCATATTTCCTTACTTCTTTATGCAGAGAGGAAATAGTTAATCCAGCCAGTGAGAAAAAGCAGGTGAAACTAATTTAAGAAGGTTAGCTTCAGACCCAGTCTGCCTAGAGCTTTCTGTGAATTGACATGGAGGGATTTGGATAGCTAAGAATACTCTCCAAGGAATGGCTTTGACACTTTTTGTGTGCTTCTACTATTGTACCTGGCTGGTCTACTCATCTGCAGGTGGTTCGAGACTGGTGTATGACAGTCTGCTACCACCCTTGCTAAAGGAGCTGTCAGAGCGCCCAGACTGGATAGAAGGAACACCGGGCCCTCAAACAGCAGCCATCAAATACATGAAAAGGCTATACAAAATGTTGGCCACTAAGGAAGGAGTTCCTAGGGCTCATAAGAGCACTGAATACAATACAGTCCGTCTCTTTACACCGAAGAGTGAGTGCAAAGTGAAACCGGAAGGGGAGATAAAAAGTCAGTATGAAAAGTGGTAACGAACCTCACCTTTTCCTAGTAACTCTTTTGACAGTTTACTTACTTACTTTGACAGTAATTAAGTTGTCTTTTGTAAGCCAGTGTAAAATGTAGTAACTCATACCTAGTCAGCTTGTTACTTTTGTAAGGCAGTGTAAAATGTAGTAACTCATAACTAGTCAGCTTGCTGTAATAGAAGGCATTTTTGTTATGGTGGCTGAATTTTTTTTTTCTATACTTTTAACCTATGGCCTAGCCAATAATAAGCTAGGGTGACAATGCACTTTCCTTGTACTGTATCAAAGTAGGAAGAGTGTTGTTAGTTTCTGATCTGATTTGGACTACAAACTCCTTATCCTTATAAAATGGGAATAGAGATTTGCACGCAACAAATGATAGTTGAAAAGGCTAATACAGTTTGAAACATCAGTTAAATGCATAGGAATTTAAAGTCACACTAGACTTCTGACAGGATTAACAGGCTTTTTTCTGTATATTAAGTTAGATTTTATTTTTAAGGACTATGTTAACTGAGCGTAGCCATCAGGAAAAAAAACCATGATGCTGCTCAGCCTTGGAACTGACAACCTTGTAATTTGTTAACTTTTAAGCCGCCGGTAAAAAAAATGCAGCCATTTATTTTACACTATCTAAGGCTTAGTCTACACGGACTGTTTCCCCACCGTTTAACCTGAGGCTTTTAAAGCCCATGTTTAAAGTCCCCATGCAATACCATGGGCTAATCTACACCAGGATTCCTTCAGGCACATTTATGAGCTTTATCTTAAATGTTGCTTGCAATTTTAAAAAAATTAAAAAGCAGGATAAATGCGGGAAAACGCAAAAAAAGTGGGACACTTGAAAACGCTCCTATTGAACTCAATAGAGGCTTTTACAAGCGTTTTTAAGCTTTTTCTGAAAGCTTCCATTGAAAACAGTGGGGGCTTTTATAAATGTTTTTAGCAGGTCTTTGGAATATGGATGCCCCTTTAATAAGGAGACTCCCAGATCTCCACCACCCCACCCTGGGGAATGAGTACAGGGGTACATAAAAACCCTTACTCATTCCTTGAAAGGGTTAAAATATGTGTAGAAAATTGGACGAGGCTTTAATGTTAAATTATTTTTATTAAATGTGTTTGTGTAACTAATTTTTTTTTTTTTTTTACAGGTTATTCCAATGACAAGATGATTCCCACGGCTGCAATCATGACATGAGCACAGCCCTGGGAATCCTCCTGACAGTGAGGGATCCCTGGGCAATAGGGGTTAATTGAGGACAAGGCTCTCCATTCACCTCTAGTGCTCTGTGATTGGCTGAGGGTTTCCTTTTCTTACCCATTCAGCACTAGGCTTGAATGGGGAGACTTGTCCCCATTCGTCTCCAGTGCTCTGTGATTCGCTGAGAAATAGGAAACCCTGATGACAGCTCATCAGCATCATCAGAACTTCCCTTTCCTATGCTGACAGCTCCGCTCCCCTGATTGCTCCTGCACCCCTAGAGGAGCTGTAGTATGTGCTACAGATACAGAACACATGTCACAGCTCCTCTAGGGCTACTCCTATTTATCAGCCAATCACAGAGCACTAGAGATGAATGGGGACAAGTCTCTCCATTCAAGTCTAGTGCTGAATGGCTGAGAAATGGAAAACCTCAGCCAATCACAGAGCACTGGAGGTGAATGGGGAGCCTTGTCCTCCCGGGGATCCCTCACTGTCAGGAGGAGTCCATGGCTGTGCTCATGTCATGATTGCAGCCATGGGACTCATCCTGTCATTGGGATAACCTGTAAAAAAAAAAAAAAAAAAAAAAAAAGTTTAGTTACACAAACACACACACCTTTAATAAAATATTTTAACATTAAAGCCTCGTCCAATTTTATACATATATTTTAACCCGTTCAGGGAATAAGTAAGGGGTTTTATATACCCCTGTACTCATTCCCTGAAAGGGTTAAAAGTGGAACTGTGGAAGTGGAAGTTAAGCTTTAAAACACTTGTAAAAGTGCAAAAAAACGCATATAAATGTGGTAGGACTGTTTTGTATGCATTTTTAAAACTGTTCATGTAGACCCAGCCTAGGACATAGTTGTCGTAAAGGTGAGAAAATGATGACATGCAGTAGATCCAGTGCATAAAGAAAATAAAAAGCAAGTTGACACAAGAAACAAGTTTGCTGTATTAAAAAACATTAAAATACATTTCAGAAAAAGCTTTTAGGGGTACAGAACTAGACTGGGCTACCTGTAGGTCTTAAGAACACTATATCACTGACAAAACTCGGCAGATGTTGCATCAATAAGGGTTGGACAGTTGGGTGCTGCTCCTTGTTTTAAGAGGCATTTTCTTGATTTCTGTCTGCTAATCCTGTCAGTAATGCATTCCTAGAGTAGCAGAACGCTATCTGTGTGAGTAGCAGTATCACTTTAGGCCGCTTTCCTAAATTGAGCTACAAACTGTCTTTCTCCTGATCACTATTACATAGAGAGGGGATTTCACAGTTTAGATGATGGAAGAAAAGGCTGATAATATGCATGGTTTAATGCTTGTTCTGGGTCAGTGACAAATATGGTAATTAAATTAGAGAAAGTAGTTGGTTAGCAATAGGTGTCTCTTATTTTTAGATAAGCTTTTTTTAGCTTATTTTTTAGCTTCTTGTATACTAACCTGTACACCCTATATAAAGAAATTGGCATTTTTATTGACTGCTTATGAACATTCCAAATAAGCATGGTATGTTTTCATGCCTTTTTGTGTCTATAAAAAAAATGTCATATTTAGGGGTCCTTTCTTGTCTCTCTAAATCCATTTGCACATTGTGCCAATTAGTAATCTTAAGTATTAACTATGCCTTATTTTCTTTCCTTACTAGATGTGAACACCCTGGATTTGGTATTTAATATTGACAGGGTCTCTACTTTGGAGCAACATCTTCGCTCTGTCTTGGTTTACTCTGTAAATAAAAAATATTCCTCTTCGAATATCTCCTGCACCTGCAGCCTGGAGTTTGTGGATCAAGAGACTACAAGCCCTATCTGTTCTAGACCCATGTACACATCTGAATTTCAACTGCAGAGAAAGCAAAGATGGATTGAGATTGATGTGACCTCTTTCCTTCAACAGTTTGTCTCAATTCGACAAAGCATTCACCTGTTGTTTAATATAACCTGTATAAAGAACAAGGTTCCATACAGTTTTGGAATAGAGGACCCTTCAAGAAAAGTAAGATCCCCTCCATGCTTGCTTCTTTATTTAAATGACACCAGCAATAAGGCCTACCACTGGAGAAAGCTGCATATAGGTCCTCCCAGCTGGCATCGGGGTGGGCAAATAATATCATATCTGGGTGATTTAGTAGAAAACCTCCAAATGTACAAAGTCTCTCGCCCACGAAGAGATCAAGACACTGATGTGAACAGCCCAACTGTTGTGTCAGCTGCTTATAATTTCAGTGAGCTAGCCAAACAATTTGTGTATCATCAAAGTGAATGTGAACTTCATCAATTTGGACTCAGTTTCAGCCAGTTGAACTGGGACAAATGGATCTTGGCACCACATCGATATAGCCCAGATTACTGCAAAGGAGTATGCCCTAGGGTTGTTGGCCACAGGTATGGTTCTCCAGTACATACTATGGTTCAAAATATAATCTATGAAAAACTAGACTCTTCTATACCTCGGCCATCCTGTGTCCCATCCGAATACAGACCCATGAGTGTCCTCATCATTGAACCTGATAAGTCTATAGCATATAAAGAATATCAAGATATGATTGCAACTAAATGTACCTGCCGCTAGCCTCACTAGCATAACATTTCTCTGTATGACCAGCCAAACATTGACAAAACATCTGAAAAGCACTAGTTTGAAGCACATTTTTTGTAGTCTTTATTGTATCCTTTCACTCCGGTTAGGGTAAGCTAAAAACAGGCCTAAGTGAGTGTGTTGGCTCTCACTTGAAACCTACTGCTAGTATTCTTCATCAGACTTTCTAGATGCTTTAGCACTACTCAACACTTGAAGCCTCTTAGCAGTTGGTTAAAGTGACATCCAGTAAACTCTTTTTAAATCTTTATTGAACACCTCCATACTGACCCCTCAAAGCTGACTAAAAGCTTTGAGGATGTTTTGTCAAAACTTAATCTACATGTGCCACATAGAGAAGCTGAAGCCTATGTACAAGGCCCAAATCCCAAATGCAGCAATGGGAATAAACAAAGTAAGCTATGCTTCTCACTTAAAGATATTTTTAATGGTGCTGTGTTAATATCTAAGGGACTCTAGATGCCATGAAGGAGGTTTTAAGGTTGCTGGCGTCGCTTTTTAAATGGCTTAGGCGTTTTCTTTCCCTTTTTTTTTTTTTTTTTTTAAAGAACAAGTCAAATGGTTGTCTCTGAGACAACTGCCCTCCTTCATTAGTGGAATCTGAGCAAAAGTTGTCTAAAACTGAAGACAACCTCCTTTTTGTAACACAGTGAAAATGTTCTTAGGTGAACTGTTAACTACTGTTATCTAGCAGGTTTTTGCAGAATTGTATGCAAAAACATTTGGCGCTACAACATTGCAAGCAAAGTGCAAGTAATTGGCACACAAACTTTAATATATTTTTTTTAAAAACATACTTTTTGAGAAAAGAGGGGCAGTACTGCTACACCTAGTTAGAAGATGCATATTTAGAATCTGTGAGTGATAGATTTACTGGTGGTGAACCATTACTATGTAATAAAACACACTTATCGGGAATATTTACCTGAGGTCTGTGTTTGGTGAATTCCACATTCACTGCTTTAAAAATATGCTCTTTGACATCCCATACTGTATTTGTAAAGAGAAGTATTGCTGCTGAGGCTACATAATTCGCCTTTACTTTGCTCAGCATAAGAGGCATGTACATTGCGGATATGGAATATCTGAACATTGGAGCTCTTATTGTGTTTGTAGCTCTATGAACATCCATTGGAATGTTCTCGTTGTAAAGAACAGTATTGCTATTGCCATATGATTTGGAATATCTGACTATTGTAGCTCCTATTATGAATGCAGCTTTTTTAACATCTCACTTTAGGTATACATTTCATGTTTTCTTACATATGGAGCTTTTTTTGCATAGGCGAGAGGGCCTTAAATAAATGGTAGTATAGGTGGGTTTGTGTACCATATAATTCCAACACTTTCTAATTTATTGTTGGGGAGGGAGAGGAGATTTTCTGTTGTGCACAGTAATTTAAATTACACTGTATAATGTCTTGTTTCAGAAGAATAAGCTGTAACATCACGTGACTATATTTTTATGTTCTCTGTCTAAATCACAGCTATAATTAATCGATGATTAGACACTGTATTTTCCTAATGGAATATGTTGGCTGCCACAATATTAGCAATTAAATAGAAAATGCAATGCCGTGTTCCTTGATTATTTTGACTTGCTGTTTTCTGTTTTTGCATGCATCTACCTTATATTCAACTTTTGAAGGTAGAAAAGGTATTAAAGGGTCTCCAAGTCAAGCGATATCAATACCTGTACCTTTAAATGTCCACAGGATTTCCTACATTGTATTTTTGTGCTGTTAACTTATAAAGCCAAAGGATCTTTGGCATTTATTTTACACCCCACCCCCCAAGACTGTACATTACTTTTACAAAAATATGGTCAATCCAACCACTGGTGCAGAAATAGCCACTATTACTATAAAAATGTAATATTTACATAATTGCAATGCCCCATTCACTAATGGTAAACTCCTTAACTTAAACATAATTTACAGTCTGAAGGCACTGATTGTATACAAGTTACTATAGAATGTTAGGTCTGCCCATGAAATAATTTAGGTAAATCAAAAATACCAGTTGTCCTTCAAAACATTAACCAACTAATGTAACAGGAAACTTTGCCTTTAATGCTCTTTTGCATATAGAAAGTCCCAGCAGGACTTAACACTTACTGCATGCATATGCTGCAACTTTTTTCATTACTATAGCTGGTTTGTATTTGTGCAGATCCCATCATCTACCTGACTTTTTTTTTTTTCCTAAAGTGGCAGTATGTTCTTTCCTCTATTTGTTGTAAAAAGCCTAGGTGTTGGGTCATGTAAAAAGGAAAATGTATCCAAACGGAATACTAATGTTGAGTAACGTGAAGCCTTATATTCCCCCAAAAAAGGTGATTCAGTCCTTGGATTACTTTAAAAGTTTTGTAGGGATGGATAAACAATGTACTGTAAACTTCCTATTAATAAAGACATAGTAACTTATAAAGCAACCCTAATGGGAGAACTTTTTTAGAAAGTAAGATAGGACATTTTGAGCATATGGAATTTGAGCACCCATTGCCATTTTTCTTTTATGTGCTCTTTACCTTCACAAAGATGTACTACTAGTTCATACAGAAAACAACAGGACTATAACATTTTACATTTTCTTGCAAAAGTATTGCAAATTTGTTTTTACTACTGTAGTGCCAAGGTCATAGAAATCAAATTGCCCTGGGAACACCTGCAGGATTAACATAGCTGTACTCCTTTATGCCACGTGATTATTTCAGGTTATTGTTAGTATAGCTGAAAATTTGACATGCAATCTCGAGGCTGCTGCAATTTCTTTGTCAATACATATTCTAGTCCATGCAACACATCTCCCACCAGCTCTAACTTGGCACTGATTGTGTAATTTGGTGCCCACCTCTATCCTTAGAACAGGTAATGTTTATAGACAAGTGTGCCAATACTGCAATTATCTATTTGGAGGTGATACTGAGCCTTCTTTACATAGATCTACTTTCCAAATGTACGGAACACCACAGATAAGAGAGGAGAGATTTATTCATGATTCTTCAATTTTAAAGAGCCCTTTGATGCCCTAACAATTGGCCAGAAGAGGGAATTGGTGAGGATAAAGAATTTTTAATTTAGTAAATGTTGATGCTTAGCGCTGCTCCCCTCTTCCAACAAGAGCTGGATAATCCTTTCCCATTTCAAATCAAGAGCTGACAAGTGGGATGTAAAACTTGTACCTTGAAGAGGAACTTCCACCTAGACATACATGTTTGTGATTAACTCACACTGAGGATTTTATACAGTAACTGACGCCATGTTACCTAATCATATGTTGAGACAAACATCTGTCCTAATTTCATTTATTAAAATAATGTACCTGTTCTGACTTACATGCAAATTCAACTCAAGCCTCACCCAAAACAAAAAAAATACACTTACTTTCAATATCGCAGAGCTGTCGATCGGTCCGGAGGTCTCTTCCATCGGGTCCCGTGTCGTCCCAGCATCTTTGTCCGGGTGCCGCCAAAAGAAATTTTACTTTACATAAAAGGATTGTCTACCCTTTTATGTACAGTGAAAATTGTGAGTTTAGGTATGCTTTGAGGACAAACTTACAGTCTCTATCTTGTATGTAACCTGAAGCTTACCTGTACACTATTCCAACTATTTGTCTCATTTGTCCGGAACCCTGCTGCCCTAAGCATTGACACACGAGTACAATATTAGGGAATGCAGATTTTCATTATAAGCGCGTTCAGTGCACAACCTACCCCAGTGCAATTCGGTGCTTTCTTTCGGCCAGGCAGCAGGGGGCGTACATATTCCTAGGAGACGCCTTCTACAGTTTGGTAAGCAGGGGGCGCGCGTTCTCCTGCAATACTGTATTCACGTGACACGCGTTTCTTCCGGAGGTGAAGTCCGTGCGAGCGGAAGTCCTTGTTGTGACCTGATCTTGGCATTGAGGCAAGGTGAGTGTGCTAGCAGTCCGGCATATAATATGTTATGGAGTTCAGCATGGTAATGTTATGGATGTTAAGCAGTTATGGAGAATTGCACACAACCTTACCTATGAGGTGTCGTAGAACGTGCAAGCATTACGGGTGTTCTAAACATTCTTTCCTGTAATTGTCTATGTGTCATAATGGCCAGTATAGGACGCGGCTTCCTGTGTCCCCTGGAGTGCTTTACGTATTTCTTTGGTGGTCAATCCAAATGCAAAGCATAGAGAGAGAAAATGTTGTTAGTCCCAGGACATGTTTTCCTAGTTAGGCAGAAATATTTGTGTGTTGTTACTGAATTCATATAAAGTAAACAAAAAATGTGTTTGTATTGGTGTTTTGTGAGTAGAGATTGAGATGGATCTCATTCTATGAAAATATTTAGGAGTTATAATATGTCATTCATCCATTATAATAAACCTGTCACTAACCTGGCTCATTCAGGCCAGGTATATGATGGGAAGAATTGCATACTCAGAAATTCACTTTGGTGAAAGTCACATTGTAGTCTATTTATATAATCCAGAGCTTAGACACAAGTGAGGTTGTTTTACGTAAATTTCACACTTCACTGAGAAACTTGAATTTGCCCTAACCACATCCACATATTAGCTTCAACCTTTAACGCCCATCTCTGGGCAACAATTGCCTGCCATTATCCATGTTTTTTTAAAAGCATATAGTCGTAAATATAAATCAGTTTATTCTGTCCAAGTAACTTAATGATGCTGATTAGAGGTCTACTGATGCAGAGCAATGTGAGGAGAGTCAGGCATGCAGAGAAGGAGCGTGAAGGGGTGCCTGACGTAGGTGTTCCAGGAGACTCTGTGCTCTTATTAAGTCATGGAGATCAAGACTTAAAAGGGGCAGTGCTGCACCCTTTTTTTTTTTTGCACTTTTTTTCTTTATATTGTAGGGTTGTCTACCCTTCTAAGTAAAGTAAAAATGTTGAGTTTAGGTACGCTTTAATGAGCTTACACAGGTCACTGAAAAACTGCTTTCTGTCTGTGATCATTTTGGTTAAGGTCAGAGAGAAAAATAGGGCTTTTATTTTTAAAGAAAATAAAAATGGATATTTTTGAGTTAAATCATTGCTAAAAGAGATCAATATAAAGAAAATCTTTGCAGGAAGAAATGTATAGGCTGCCATTGCAACCTTTGGATTAAATTCTAGTTACCTAGTTGTCTCTATCATCAGGGCTGAATCAGAACAAGTATGCAGCTAGTGAAAGTCAAATTGTACATAATTCTGGTAGCATTCTAGAAGAGATTAAACTCACTGTATCATTATAACAGCCACATTTTATAGAAGAGGTAAACAAAGGCAGCTTCTATATTTTTCTTGCACAGGTTTTCTTAATGCATCTTATATTTGCATTCAACTAAAAGCTCCTTAGAGCCTAATAATGTACAGGTAGTGTCAGTATGGTTTTGTTTTTGTACATGAAAAGTATTTGAACAAATATGTGATGCTGTTTTTGTTTAATCCAGCAATAAACCATGGGGCTGCACTTCGGAGACCTTGCTAAGGTGCGACATGTCATCACCTTCACCTTGTCTCCTTTTGAGCAGAGGGCATTTGCCAACTTTTTTTCAAAAGGCATCCCTAATATGTTTCGGAGGATCTCTTCAAATGTCCTAACAGTAGTGCCACGTAAGTCTCAGAATCAACCCCTATTTGTCCTTTGTTTTGCGTGTATGTAAAATGAAGGGTTAAATTGATGAAACTACCTTATCTGGTAAAAAAACATTTATAGTCTACATTAACCCAATCACTCAAATATTAAGGCATTAACATGGTAAAGAGCAACCATAAACCTCATTATCCTGCCCTTGTTAGGGCCAACATTGCTTGGTTGCAGAGCCTTTCATCCAGAAAACTCCTCTTTATATGCATTGTGGTCCTCTTCATTTCTGTGGAGAGAGAGCTGTACTCTTTAGGACTCCTGGAGCAGGAGTACATTTTAAAAAAATAAAAAAGGCTGTAAGGTCTTCAGCTTGTAAACGCAGGGGAATGGGATCATGATTTTTGCTTTTAGATTGCTGTATTAAAAAAAAAAAAAAAAAATAAAAGTTGAATACCCCCAAATCTGCTGAATACCTTTAAAATACTTGTTGACTTTTCATTCAGGTTCTTTCAGAACACTCTATGTAATTGTGCTCCCACGTTGTCACCCTACTGGATAGGTTTTGGTAGACTAGTGTCAATTTTAACACATCCTATACTAATGGTCCTTTCTTGACACTATCAGCCATCAAAAAATCCATTTAAAAATATATATAAAAAGGCACCATGCATATACACTATTTACAACGTTTATTGGTGTATTTTTCACTTGCTGCTTAGTACAATTTTGGAGGAGATGAATGGCATTCCTCCTGGAGCTGTGCTATACAATGGGTCTGATTTATTGAAGCTCTCCAAGACTGGAGAAGATACCCTTTCATCAGTGAACCTGGTTGATCCAGCAAACATGGAATGTTTTTCTTAAGTATTTTGCTATTTGTTATCAAATCTTTTCAATCCTCGACCCGATCCATTTCAGATTTGCTGGATCACCCTGGTTTATTGATGAAAGTGTATATTATCCAGTGGAGAGCTTTATTAAATCAGGCCCTTTGGGAGAAGTGTTTCCCTTGTGCAGTCAGGAGTCCTGAACCTGTTTAGTAGGGTGAGCGGTCCTGTGCATTGCATTTGCGTTGGAAGCACATTCCTTGGGTTTTGATTTTTTTATTATTAGGACCAGGAACCTATACATTTGTTAAGTCAGACATATATTCCTGATCTGTTCCAGATAGCACAGCATATGTGAGGAGATGTGTTGCACCTGGTTAAGAGTGAGGTACAACAAGGGTGAATTGCTTTTTCCTGCACATCCACTATAATTTGTGTTCTTCAAGATGCAGCAATCCCTAGGTTTGCGCTACCTTGCTCCTTCATAAAATATTCCACATCTTTACCCATTAGGGGGCATTAGAAGCAGCAGCCTCAACCTCATGAGTCCCAAGCTGAGAATGAAGACTTCCCCCTCTTTACTTTTCTCTTTCTAATTTGTTCCCATTATTTAAATATTGGATCATTGGGAGTGCAGGTGACACTTATATCACTTGGCTTGTACAAGTCCCATTATATATTTGAAGGATTCAGACCTGTTTCTAGGTGCTGCTTTCAGTGTGGTCAGTTTTTAAATCAATTATATGTATCCGTAATATACTTGTGCTGCAAATCTGTCCTATTTCCCAGGTAAACCCAATGCAGCAATGGGGAATTCAGAAAAGGCAGAGTGTTCCTTTTGTTAAACACTATGCTAATGTCATGAAATAATTCTGATTACCTCTATATTTTGCTTTCTTTCTTTTTTTCAGCCTTTGCTTTTGCATATTTAACTTACAACTGGGGAACAAGAGAGCATGAGAGACTTAAGAGAAAGGACCCAGCCATGTATGAGAATGACCAGTAAAAACATCTGAACTGAGTTAACATCAGTCCTCATAATCTGAGACCATGTTCGTGCCATGTTTTTGGAGGAATATTTGTTGGAAAATCTAACCATACCTTATATACATTAAATATTTTTCACTCTGATGCATTCAAGTCTTACTTATTTCAAACATTTTTTGACCTCCTAGAGCAAAACAAGGTTCACATCCTCATTAGTTCGATGTCTGCTGTCACATTCACAAGTTCCGCTATAGGTTGTTTTGGGTGTTGTAAATGTATGATAAATTTTCACTCCTTAAAACCAAACTATATCTTAAAACTAAAACATTGCATCCAGGCAGGTTCTTTATTGCAGAAGGAACATTGTGTATCTGTTTCTATAAGAAAAGACCTGCCTGCTCGCCGAGTTGCAAAGCGAAATTATAGTTCTACTTTTACAGTATATCTTTTATTTCATTTCCACCCACCCCGTGAGCAGTCCTTATTGGGTGTTATACTTTCCTTCCAGCATAGTCCACAATGTTTACTGACCCTATTCAGAACTGTACAACCATACCTAAATTCATTTCAATATTAAAGTTATACTCCAAGCATTTGCTTAAACTGCCTTGGGAACTGCTTTCACAGAGGAATGAATTGGCCTACAGTACAATGTGAGCAGCTTAAGAAAAAAGGCTTTGCAGTTCCAATCCAGTCCCACAATGAGGTTTGCTGGATTCATAAAGGAAATTATGATATTTATTGGGCAGCACTCAGTTGAGGAAAAAAAATCTAAGTACAGCTGTCTGTTAAGTTTATGTTGTTAGTGACCAAGGCACAACATAGGACTATTGCTTCAACTACTTTACTATGAATACTCAAACTGCATTTTTTTGGTAACAAAATCATAGGTTTTATATATTAGTAACGTAATTATAGGTTTTTAAGATGGCAACTTGATGCAGGTTTTACTATATAGTAGATCACTATCCTGAAACAAGCATGTTCCAAATGAAGTCTGAACTCCAAGAGCTATGAAGCAGTTATGATGACAGGTTGTAGAATGTGCTCTGTTTGGGGTGCTTTATTTTCAAAGAAGGACCAATAGGTATTAAAAAAAAGAGAAATGTTTATTTGCCGTTTAGGATATTATATACATAAAAATTACAGGACAAGGGGAAAGGATAAATAGACAAAGGTAAAGGGTATATACAACAGTGTTCTCCCCAGAAATTTTTTTCAGCCGGGTGGTAGGAAGCTGTAGCCGGGTGGTAAAAAAGGGGGTGTGGCAAAACATGGCAAATTTAGTGCTCCCAGTTGTTTATGCCATGGGTATCCAGTAACCTCTTATTGTTTCAGTGTTCTACCTTCTCCCAGTTTATTGTTACAACTTTGTAATGCCTGCCCTGTTAGTATATCCAATTTTTCTATTTTATGTATTTTGCCACAACTGTCCTATGCCGTGTATTGTGACCCAACTTACTAGTGTTCTAAGTTTTAAGAGTGTAATCCGTTGTAGTAGTGTATAATAGTATAGTGTATAATAGTAGTGTAGTAGTATAATGAATGTGGTGTAACAAGTTAGGCTTAGCTCATATTAGCAGCAAAAAACATTTACCCCTTCTGAGTGACTTCTGGCAACTGCTAGGCCCCTAGGATTGGTAACAGGCGGTAAATTCTAGGCACTTAGGATTGGTAACCGGCCATAAGTGCTGGGCACCTAGGATTGGTAAC
>NC_092859.1:62372865-62395697 GCF_032062135.1 Pyxicephalus adspersus
TTTTATGTTCTAATGATGCTGTAGTAATGAGATTGTAAGGGGAGAATGTGCCCGACACTTGCACCTATATTTTCAGTTTTGTACCCCCTACCCCCCGGAGAAATTGGTGTAAAAAGAAGAGAAGCAGACAGTAGTTTGACAAGTAGGTATATATTTAGGGGCTCCACCCCAATACTCCTTGCTATGTTAGTGGTTCCGGGGTCCCCAATTTGCACTTTCAATTTAGGACTCCTAGTTCCACTTTCCTCTGAAACAGCAACCCCAAAGTTCAATTTTCATAACTTTTTACATTTGTGACCTCCATATTTTAAAATTCTTTAAAGCTGGGGGCTTAAATTGTAATAACTAGTATCTATGAGGGTCCCCTGTACACCCTGAAAATTACAGGTCATTGTGACATACAGTTTAGGAGATATGGAGGTTTGTACACAGAGCTGTGAGGATGCAGAATTCACATGCAGAGCTAGAGATAGATACATTTCACAGACAGAGCTTGTGCTATGAGATGGGGGCGGGGCTGCCTGTGTCCCCTTCACATGAAGGCTGGAACTGTGTGCAATCCTCTGAATGGATGACACAGAGCAGCCTGAGATTTGTGCATGCGAGGACGAGAGCTGCCGAGAGCTGGGCGGGGTATTCAAATCAGCCGGGCGGAGCAACCGGCTAAAAACCTCTGGGGAGAACTATGATACAAAAAGGAGAAGAAAGGTGTCTTTCTCTGTCTAGAACATGGTCAATCTCACTCACACAACCACACATGCCAAGGTTTTCTCTCCTTGAACCGCTCCCATTTGAAAGTTCGGAGCAAATCACATTGCTGATCCATCCTTGGTGAAGTCTTGCTCAAGAGTTCACACAGTTTGTCCTTTTTACAGGCTTGAGATTGTTGTCACAGGCCCCTGCCCCCTCCGGGAAGACTGAAGTAATAGTAAGCTGGTTTGGGCAGGAAATACCACCAGGTGGTAAAACTGGCCAAGGTGTTAATGATCAGGTATCCACATATAGAAGATCAATTATTGTCTCTGCTCAGCAAATCATTTATGGGTATTTTAGGGTCTGCATCTGTCTCTACAGATATTGAAGGAGGCAGAATTATCCTTATATACAAGTCATATTCCTATCAATTTTAGTCACTTCCAACACAGGCCAAGCCCTTTTAACCTAACAAAAAACAATGGCCGGCTCCATAATGATTACATTTTAGATGTTCCTCAAATGGACTCATGAGAGTAGCATTGAGCCTCTTTAAGAGAATGCTTTAATGCTAATTTTTTGTCTTTTAGTACTTTTTTCAGTTGTTGACTCAGGCCCATATCTAGAAATAGTTCATTGTAGCACTCATTTATGGCATGCTTGTTCTAACTAAATTTGTTGACTAAAATCTCAGCAATGTTGCTTGTTCAAAGCATATGGTTTTAACCTCCCTAGCGGCCTAATTCTGTCCAATTACAATTTGGTACAATTTTTTGCATGGAAATTTATTTTTCATTGTAGGCTATAATTCTTAGGCATAACTCACAGATATTTAATAAATGTAACACGTTTATTAATAAACTTTAAATCACAAAACACAAAAATCTGTTCAAAAAATGAAAAAAATATTTAAACATTTAATGTAATTGTACAGTAGCATATATAATACAGGGGGCGCAGAGAAGTTCCTGGCTTTGCCCTCTTCCAGATGAAATAGAAAAATGAGTGTGGGGGCATATGACAGCTTAATATCTTAGAATGTAACTGCAAATATCAGGTCTTTGCGATTCTTTAAACTTTTAGTGAGAAGCTGTGATGGCAGAGGCACAAGCAAGTTTCACGTCGTTGGAGTTAGGGGCCGCCATGAAGTTTTTGTTTCTCCAGGGAAAGTCAGCAAAGGACATTCACAGTGAGATGTCGCAAACACTGGGGGGGGGGAATGTGTCCTTCCTTTCCCTGGAGAAACAAAAACTTTATGATGGCCCGTAACTCCAACGACGTGAAACTTGCTTGTGCCTCTGCCATCACAGCTTCTCATTAAAAGAAAAAACAGTTTTAAGAATCACAAAGACCTGATATTTGCACAGTTACATACCAAGATTTTAGGCTGTCATATGCCCCCACACTCATTTTTCTATTTCATTTATATGAATTTTTCTTTGTATTGGACTCAATACAGCTATTTTGTATTGAATCCAATACAAAATTATTTGAATTTTCTCCCGCCCGCACGCATGCACCCATGTCACCAGGAAACACCGGAGTTCGTCGCTGCATTTGCCGGCTGGAGATCGAGGATGAAGGAGGTGTCTGCAGGACCTGCGGGGACCAGCAGGACGCCGGGGGACAAAAACAGAACAAGGTAAAAAGGGTTTTTTTTTTTGTAAAAAGCTACCCCAAGCGTGACTCAGGAATAACCCTTTTTGCAGGTAAAATCCACCCCGACTCACACTCGGGATTACCGCTAGGGGGGTTGAAAGAAAAATAAGGCTTAAGACCTAGCAACCATTTACATATTAGCCTTAAAAAAAACAAAAAATCGTTCAACTTTTAGGATGTGAGGATGATTTACTGCTAAGCTCCATTCGTCCTCTTGAAATCCTGCACATTACGAGGCAGCCAGAGCATGGTACATACCAGTGGAACCTTTTCCTTCATTCTCTTTCCAGTGCATGGTAAAACTCGTGACGCCACTCTCCAGGCGCCAAACTACTTACGTGGAATACTGCATAAAAATGTGAGGAACTAAAACCTTTTTTTAACACAATCACTTCATTTCAGGGGCTCAAAAGTAATTGGACAAATTAAAAATCTGAAAATAAAATGTTCATTTCTAATACTTGGTTGAAAACCCTTTGCTGGCAATGACAGCCTGTAGTCTTGAACTCATGGACATCACCAGATGCTGGGTTTCCTCCTTATTAATGCCCTGCCAGGCCTTTACTGCAGCGGCATTCAGTTGCTGTTTGTGGGCCTTTCTGTCCAAAGTTTAGTCTTAAACAAGTGAAATGCATCCTCAATTGGGTTCAGATCAGGTGACTGACTTGTCCATTCAAGAATATTCCACTTCTTTGCTTCAACCCCCCTAGCGGTAATCCCGGGTGTGGCTCAGGGTGGATTTTACCTGCAAATAGCGGTAATCCTGAGTCACACTCGGGGTAGCTTTAACCTAAAAAAAAACCCCACTTAACTTGCTTTGTTGTTGTCCCCCGTCATCCTGCTGGTCCCCGCAGGTCCTGGGGACACGTCCTGCTCCTCCGATCTCCAGCTGCGCAATGCAGAGATGATCTCTGGGGTTTCCCGGTGAGGTTGGTGCGGGCAGGCAGATCGGTGGGAAATTCAAATCATTTTGTATTAGATTCAATACAAAATAGCTGTATTGAGTCCAATACAAAGAAATTTTTATATATAATATATATGCTACTGTACACTTACATTACATGTTTACCTTTTTTTTTATTTTTTTTTTAACAGATTTTTGTGTTTTTTTATTTACAGTTTATTATTAAATTTATTAAATATTAGACATATTTCGGTAAGTTATGCCTAAAAATTATAGCCTACAATGTAAAATAAATTTCCATGCAAAAACAACTTAACGCTTTTTGCATAGAAATTTGAACGCAATTAGAACGCTAGGGAAGTTAATAAACTCCTAGGGTTGCTTTGGCTGTATGTTTTGGGTCATTGTCCATCTGTATTATGAAACGCCTTCCAATCAATTTGACTGCATTTAGCTGGATTTGAGCAGACAGTACTGCGATCATCCACCACTGTTGTCTTCCGTGGACGTCCAGGTCTTTTGGCGTTGCTGAGTTCACTAGTTCACTGCTTTTTTTCCTTTCTCATGATGTACCAAACTGATTTTGCCACTCCTATAATTGTAACAATTTCTCAGGTGTTTTTTTCTGTTTTTGCAGCTTAAGGATGGCTTGTTTCATTAACCCCCCTAGCGTTCTAATTCTGTCAGTTTTTTGATACAAAAAGTGATCCTATTTTTTTTATGTATAGAAATTTTTGTTTATATTGTTGGCCTATAATTCTTAGGATTAACTCCCGGGTATAATTAATATATTTATTTATTATATTATAATCATAATTATAAATCACAAATATAAAAAATAAGGAAATATTAGAACCAAGTGTAGTTTATCAAAATAAAAAATATTTTTTTAAAAATTTCTCACTGAAATTTTCCAAACAAGGGTGCAATATTATTGATAAATAATAATATAAGTTAAATGCAGATTTTAGAAAAAAAAAAATATTTAAATTTTTAGTAGACATCCCAGGTGTCGTAGATTTTGAAGCAGGGTGCTGCACAAAGTCCAACATCACAGTCAGGACAGTAGAACCTGGTTTCTTTGCATTTCTTCCTTCCTCTGTCATCGGTCTTTGAGCAGCAAACCACGCACATCCTTGTAGGTGCCACTATTTTCTGGGTTGGTGGGATGTATTTAGTGAAGTGGCGACCGGTCAGGTGTTCTGGGTTGACAACGGTGGAAGCACGACGTCCAGGTATATTCACAGCCACTGATGGTGTTTGGTGGTTCTTGACTATGGATTCGGAAACTTGCAAAATGAAGTCTGAATGATTCACAGGCCTCTGACTATTTTTTTGTACAGAACATAGGCATTCCATAGGCACTGCTCAACTAGATGCCTGAAAATCTTCTTGTAGTACTTCCTTTGCTGTTTCCTCATCACTGGGTAGAATGTCATGGCTTGGTCAGCTCTGTCGACACCTCCCATGGTGTTGTAGTCAATCACCACCTGTGGCTTCATCACTTCTTTCCCACGTTTTGTGTGTACCGGAACGGTGGAGGCATCATGGACAGTACTCATCAGGCACACATCTTTCTTGTCACGCCATCTCAGGGCCATCATCTTTCCTTTCTGCCATGCAACAATTTCTCCTGTCTTCAGCTTCCCTTTTGCAAACAATGATGGCAGGTTGCGCAGGTTCCATGGGCATCTGTTCTGTGTTGCAGGAGAAACTCATAAAGCTCAGGAGAGGTGTAGAAAATTGTCAGTTATGACACAATAGCCCTGATCTAGCAATGGCTCAATGAGGGATAGCACTAAAGATGTTGCCAATCCATAATGGCTGTATCTGGGGTTGAACTGTGTCCCTTTTCCAGTGTACAGTACCGTATTCCAGATGTAGCCAGATGGGGATTTGCACAGCATATAGGTCTTCACGCCAAATCGTGCCCTCTTTGACGCAATGTACTGCACCCAGCTGAGCCTCCCCTTGTAGGCCATTAGACTTTGGTCAATGCTGACATCTCTTTCTGCCACATAGGTTTGCTGGAAATTTTGTAGAATCATCTGAGACACTTCCCAAATTTTCTTGAGTTTTGATGCAGGATGGGTAGTCTCATCAAATTCTTCATTGTTTGCGAAGTGCAGGTACTTCATGATGAGGGAAAAGGGCATGGTATTCTGGCATGACTGTGCCAAAGAATGGAGTGGCAATCATTTTATTCTTGGACCAGTACCACTTCTGCATGGGTTTGGCCACAACTTCCTGCAGGATCACCAATCCCAAAAACAGCCAAATGTCATCCTTGGTCACTGGTTCCCACTTTCTGCTTCTTGCAAACCTCAGGTATGGAGCACCTTGTTGTTGTCCAGTGTACCTCCATAAAACAAAATAAAAAATGTATTTTAGGATATGTTCTTTTATAGTGTGAAGGTTGAAGGTAAAAACACAGAGCAGCATATATGTTTGCATAAAAAAAATTTCAAAAAGTTAGCAAACACAGAGCAGTATACATGTTGGCATAAAAAGAGAATTAAAAAGTTAGCAAACACAGAGCAGCATACATGCTTACATAAAAAAAAAATTGGCAAAAAATTTCAAAAAGTTAGCACAAAGCAGCATACATGTTTGCATAAAAAATGTAAAAAGTTAGCAAACACAGCAGCACATGTTTGCAAAAAAAAATTTAGCAGAAAATTTTAAAAAGTTAGCAAACGCAAGAGCGGCTTACCTGTTTGTCTATGCAACAATTTTTTCAATAACTTCATCTGTGAAAAACAACTTCAGGTATGCCAGGGGGTCGTCGCATTCAGCCTCAATTTTCATCCCAGGTGCCTGGTCCACATCAAGGTCAATAGGACAGCATGTGCGCACAGCACTGACCTCAGGTTCAGAATCGTCGCTCAGTTCACTTTCGCTGTCCGATGACAAATTTCCTGGTGAATCACTATCGCTTGATTCCACAAGGGACTCCAAATCGCTATTGCTGCTTTCAAATTCCTCCAAAACAGCGCTTGCGCCGGCGAGATGCCTTTTGGATGCCATGCGGTCTCCAGCAATCAGTCAGGAACAATCAAGGTCAAAGACAAAGTGATGAAATGATACATTCAGGAAGTGATTTATAAGCCATCAAACGGTCAGATCAAGGTCAGGGCTAATAGTGAGCAAAATGTAAATCAGGGCACTGGGCAATGATGCTTGGTGCACTAAAATATGAATTTATGTGTTTTTTACTGTTAAAAAAATTTAAAAGCAGATTACATAGTAATCTGCTTTTAAATTTCCCGCCCTCAGAATTCATCACTCCATCGCATCACCCAGAAAATGTCACATCTTGCCGGGTGATGCAGTGGGGATGTCCCGCCCTGCTCACTCCACTGAAGCTGCTTGCATCACCCGGAGGCTGATCTCTGGGTGATGCGAGCAGCTGCAGTAAATTCCTGTAAATTAAGTAAGTTATTTACTATTGGTGATCGCATCTGCAGTTAGATGTGATGCACCATGCAGAAGTCCTGCATGGTGCATCGCATCTAACTACAGATGCGAGCAGCGGGGTGGCGGGGACCCGGGCGGCATTTAAAAGCAGATTACTCGGTAATCTGCTTTTAAATTGCCCGCCAGACCACGCCCCCGACAAAGAGGCGCTCCGGCATCACAGCAGGATCATTTGATCGCCGCTGGAGCGCGGGGCTGAGGTAAGGGAGACCCCCAAAGTTACCCCAAGTGTGACTCAGGGTTACCGCTTTGTGCTAGTTTTTTCCACCCTGAGTCACACTCGGGATTACCGCTAGGGGGGTTAACCTGCATGGAGAGCTCCTTTGGCCGCATGTTTTCTGTTCACAGCAGAATCTTCCACATACAAGCAGCCCCCTCCCCCAAATCTACTCCAGGCCTTTTATCTGCCTAATTGATAATGACATAATGACCGAATTGCCCAAACCAGCCCATGAAATAGCCTTTGAGTCAATTGTCCAATTACTTTTGAGCCCCTAAAATGAAGTGATTGTGTAAACAAAACAAAAGGCTTAAGTTCCTCACAAATGTATGCAATCTTTTTGTTCAACCAGCTGAATTAAAGCTGAAAGTCTGCAGTTCAACTGCATCTCGGTTGTTTCATTTAAAATTATTTGTGGTAATGTACAGAACCAAAATTAGAAAAAAAATTGTCTGTCTAAATATTTATGGACCTGATTGTATGATGAGTGATTTCTAGAGAATTAATTTCAGTTTGACGATTAACAAATCACATTTGTTTAAGCTATTGAAAGAAGAAAAAAAACATTGAAAAGGCCCATGAAATCCCCACTAAATCACCACATATTATTAATAATAATAAACAGGGTTTTAACCACCTGGGCGGTTACCCCGAGCCTGGTTCGGGGTAGCTAAAAATAGAAACAAGCGTTACAGTGCAATCTGATTGTCATACAACATTGTATGACAATTGGATTACAACTGAAAAAAAAACATGTGCCTTGTCCCCGCAGCTTCTCCGCAGATGTCTTCTCTCTTCTGTCTTCTCCCGGCGTGTGCAGTGAGGATCTCCGGGGTTTCCCGTTGACCTTTGTTTGGACATATTTCTGTAAGTACCAGGTCTATAATTTAAAAAAATAAAAAATTCATGAAAAACAGTGTACCCCTTTTGGTACAGAAATCCAGACATCAGTGAAATGCCCAGGAGGTTAAATAGTGCCAACTTTTTATGCAGCACTTTACATTAAATATGGGTTGCAAATGACAGATACAGACAGGGAAACAAAAGGAGGAGAAGACCCTGCCCCGAAGAGCCTACAATCTAGCAGTTGGGGAAGTATCACACAATAGTAGGGGAGATATGGAGTGCTGGGAAGTAGTGAGGGTTTAGGAGACAGAAGAAGACGAGTAGGCAAGTTTGAAAAGATGGGTTTTGAGAGCTCTTCTAAATGAGCAGAATGTGGAAGCAAGCTGAATAGGACAAAGAAGACCATTCCAGAGAGTGGAGGCAGCTCTTGAAAAGTCTTGGAGCTGTGTGTGTGACAAGTGAGGAATCCATTAGTAG
Source organism: Pyxicephalus adspersus (assembly GCF_032062135.1). NCBI lineage: Eukaryota > Metazoa > Chordata > Amphibia > Anura > Pyxicephalidae > Pyxicephalus > Pyxicephalus adspersus. The sequence goes on from NC_092859.1 coordinate 62,381,142, forward strand.
GTCATTGGACGAGTGAAGAGAGCAGCTAAGGGAGTGTTTTTCTACCAGGTCAGAAAGGTAAGTGGGACAAGAAATGTGGAGAGATTTGAAGGCAAAGCACATGAGCTTAAGATTGATTACACTGGTCAACAAACATTTTCTTGCCAAACATTTAAGTCATTTTAGGTTACGTTTGATGCACAGATTCCAAATATGGTATTGGTTTTGCTGGATTGGCTCTAGTTTTTTAAATAATGACCTCCATAAATACCTTGTGGTAAACCAATGAAACATAAAAATGAAAATTAAGCAAAATTAAACAAGATATGCCTACAGATACAAAATAAAATTTTTGAAATACCTAATGTCAATTAATTCTATTTTCAGTATATTTAGAGAGCTAATCATAAAGAAGTCATTGAAAAACTCTGTTTCTATGATTTCCTTTTATGCTGATGATCAGGACAATCTCATTGTAGGCTCCCAGCAGTAGTCTTGCCATCATGTGTCTATCCCATCTGCCCTGATAACTTTCTTCCATCACATTTATATCTTGATGGAACCTCTCCTCTTGTTCCTAACTGAAATGGCCAAGGTTTTCTGGAAATTTTTGCAAATGGCTATGGAGATAGTGTACCTTTATGCTCTTAGTAGCACCCACATTTTTAAAGTTTAATACCAAGTTTTGTACCAGTTCTTCATTTTGTGCTTGACCCAAGAAGTTCTTGACATCCATGACATAGTTGTGCCAGGCAGAAGCTTCAGTATCAGTCATGTAACTTGTGAAATTTGAATCATTTATCAGTTTCCGAATCTGGGGTCCATCAAAGATTCCTGCTTTTAATTTTTTAGTTTTCAATCCAGGGAAGAATCTACAAATGTATTTGAAACAATCACCGTCCTTGTTTAGGGCTCCAACAAATTGCCTAATGCCTTTATGCGTAGTGGAAGGAGAATGTTTTTTCCTTTGTCAACCATTGGCTCCTTGATGTTCGCTCACGTTTTTCATGTTTTCCCTTGGAGGCCATGTCACTTTTTTCCAGTGATCCTGCTTTGCTCTACTATCCCACAAGCAGATGAAATGTGGGTACGTTGTGTATCCACTTTGCTATACAAGTAGGAAGTTCACCATTTTTAAATCAACACATATGGATCATAGGTATTCATGATAGCAAAGCTTTTGTAAGACCATTTTGATATTTTCATATTCTTCTTTAGGTTTTGTTGAGTGACCAATTAGAATTGATGCATAGCAGTTGCCATTATGCAGGAAAACAGATTTCAAACTTCAAAAAGAAATGTCTATGAAAAGCTGCCAGTCTTTTGCTTGGTATTCTGGTACTCCCATATGGGCTAGTAGTCCAGGGATGTTACAACAGTACACAAAGTCTCCATCTCCACTTAAATATGGTAGGAGTGTCACCTCTCTTGTCCTATAAATCGTTATTTTAACTTCTGATTTGAGACAGTTCTTTTCTTTTAGCCTGGATGCTAAAAGTTCAGATGCTTGTCTTGGCAGACTTAGGTCTTGTATTAAATCAGTGAGCTCTTCTTGGGGGAACTGCTGGTTTGATGAAACACTTCCTTCATATTTTCTTCCACTGCTAACTCCTGGATTCCACTCCAAACCTTGTATATCCTCCATGTCGGATACAGAAATATCAGGGAGTGTACTGACCACAGGTATGGGAACATCAGCACGGTCTGGCTGATTCCAAATCAGGGTACTCCCACTTGTTTTTCTTGTAACGATTGATACCTTTTACATTCACAGCACAAAAATACCAATCATTATGATGATTTTTTCAAACTTTTCAGTTTTCCATTTTTCCACTGATGTAGACACTCTACACAAGTTTTGCATACCATATGGGGAGCCCAATACTTATCTTGGTCCTCTCAGACAAAGGAGGAAACATAGTTGTATTAAATGTAGATCACTACAAAGAAATCTGCTTGAAAATCTTGTCAAACACAGAATGGTACCTACCAATACCAGATTCATTTGCAGCCAAGTTTAAAGATAAATTCTACCTCATATGGGACGCTTTACACAGCTAAATTTATCAATAAAAATACCAAAGACTATCTATGGATTAACTTCCCTATTGTTCCTACCTTCTACATCCTCCCAAAAGTCCCTAAGGATTTGAACAACCCCCCAGGATGGACAGTTGTAGCAGGCATTAATTCAATCACCTCCAATGCCAGCGAACTAATTGATTCCTATCTACAACCTTTGGTCACCCAACTACCTTCCTTCGGAAGAACACTATTGAAGTTTTAGAACTCACCAATGATCTGAAGTATCACCTGAAACTATTCTAGTGACAATCAATGTGAAAACCTTATATACAAGCATCCCCCATGAAAAAGGCATCAAAGCCATTGAAAACTGTCTATCCAGACACAAACCTCACAACATGGATCTGAACCGATTCATCCTATCTCTCCTGGAATACATCCTGAAAAGGAAAATCTTTACCTTCAGCGACGTCCTGTACTTACAAGTACAGGGCATCGCTATGGGGACAAAGTGTGCACCAACATACAGGAATTCTTTGATTCAATACAAGTCAATAACTACAACCGGCGATTCACCATGAATCTGGACTTCAAACGGATTCCATTTCTGGATCATTTTTATTGTCAAAAGTGATAACTGCATCACAACAACATTATTCAGGAAAGAGACAGCTGGAAATGCTATCCTGCATGCATCCAGCTCGCACCCTACTTCCTTGATTAAAAGCATACCATACTGTATACTCAGTATTTAGGAAACTAGGAAACTGCTCCACTCAATTGAATTATATTAAAGCACTTCAATCCAGATTATTAGAAAGAGGGTACTCCAAGAAGCTTTTAAAAAAATAATTCCAGAAGGCTAATGGCAAGAATTATTGTTTAACGAAAAACGTACACACAAGGACGATACTTCACAAACCAGAATCATCACTGTGTTTTTACTTCTAAACACAACCAAATGCGCAATATCTGCCAGAAACAATGGAATATCTTAAGCGATGACCATTCACTCTCAAAACTTTTAGTAAAAATCTTTTTTGTCTTCATGATATCACCCCCTCCTTTTCAACACTCCCCCCCCCCCCCCCCATCAACCAACATCAAAGGCACCTTTAAATTCGGGTATTGTGCTCAATGCCCCTGGATTCAAGAAGCTTTATGTACAGTATTACCAAATGGTTCAGTGCATCAAGCAAACCACCACATCATATATTTGATATGCTGCAAGTGTGGCTCGTTCTATGTCGGAAAACCAGGAGAGCACTCAAGAAGAGAATTTATAGACATGTCTATTCAATAATGGCAGGAAGAATCATTACCCCATAAGCCACTGTGTGGGTACCCGACACCAATTTGATGCCTCCTGCATCTCCTTTTTAGGCTTAGAACATATACCTAGTAATCCTAGAGGAAGGAATCTAGACAAAAAACTGGTACAAGCTGAATGCAAGTGGATTATTAACCTACAAGCAACTGCAGCACCTGGCCTGATTAATATGATTAGCTACAAATCTTTTCTATCCAATTCCTAATACCTGATCTATCGAGTTTTCATAAGCACCCTCTCTCTCTTTTTTTCACACATGATTCCCCCTTTTGTAGTAAACATCTATTGTCATATGCTAATATTCCAAAACATTCCGCTCATTAACATTGCACCTTTTATCTTTGATACAATTATTATCATGATATGCAACTTCTCAATTATCTTGTGGATAGGTAATTAATTATCCATTTATTCAAATATTCTTCTTATGTATTTTTATAACTACAGCAATATAATTGCTACGTAATAAACTTTGTCACTGTATATGAACTGTTTTTAGCAATCAATTTCTGTAACCTATGTAGTACAATACCTGTAAAGGATTGCTGTATAACATTTCCTTGTTGTTGATGTATTACAGTATATTTGCCCTTTTTCTGTATTCACATATTTATGATCTAGGGCAGGGGTCAGCAAACTTTTTTGGCTACTAGGCCATTTTAGGAGGTCAAGAAGGTACACTAGGCCAGACTCTCTCTCGAGTCCCGCACTGATGGCTCACTCCTGAAAGGTAATCCCTCTCCTCCACAATGCATACGGAGGAGAGGAAATGTCCCCTAACCCCTGCGGCGGAAGTGTTAACAACGGCCATGGTAAATAGGGAAGGGAGGCATAACAAGGAGGCTCAAAAGCTGCATGCAGCTCCGGAGCTGTGGGTTGCCGACCCCTGCCAGCTGGGATTAGGCCGGATCAACCAGGGGGGCATTAGGCCAGAATGAACTACTGGCTGGCTAAAGGCCAGAGTTTGCCTACCCCTGATCTAGGGGATTACACTATATTTAACTTTTTATTATTGAATTTATTATTATCGTGGTGATAATGATTCCTCAACTCAATTAGCTATCTGTTACATTATAAGCAACAATCAATGATAATATGGGCTAATTATTGTTATATTGTTGGTATGCATTTTTTTTTATTTATCATCTTCATACATAGGACTGTGATAATGTTACTCTGGTTTAACACGTCTCAAAACCATCAGTAACTTCCTTCTATTAATCACCATCATGCATTTGTTTCACTAGTCATCCAACCCTTCCCTGACATCTAAACTCCTTTCATACTTCATCCCCATTCATTTCAGTAGGAAGGCAGTTTAACAATCCCCCTCTTTTGCTTAAGCACACCCTCCCCTACACATGGAGCTGCATCTCTTCAAGTTTCAGAGCTACTTGCCTCACAGCACGGAGAGTAGGGCGGAAGTTCACTATTTCCCCAGGTGTCATTCCGGACGCCGCACATAGAAACACTTCTTAAAGGGCCAAGGCAGCAGCCATTTTCTTGCTGCTATTTATCTACCATAGCACCACCACCAGGCACCTTGCTGCAGATTCCTTCCATATCATTTAACGGTAATTCTCATTACACTGTTATTTGCTTTCTTTATATGCTTTATTTCACTCGTAGTCCCACTTTTTTGTACACATTTATGGCTGCAGATCTGAATACCTATAGAACTAAATTATCAATATCCATAACCTATGCAATTCACATCGGCCACCACTTTTTACCTGAATAACACTATGTTGCAATAATAATTCATCTATTTTTCAACAAGCAATTATTTAGGATAAATCATTGCTTTTTTTTACCATTTACAATTTCCAGTATCTGCTTTGATGCTACCTTGTAACTGACTTGTGGTATCATTCACTTTCTGAATTCTCTACTCAGGCAATTAACTGTAAGTACATGGTCATCCGTCTCCATCACTATAACCTCTACAGTATTACCTACATGATAGCACCAAATATTTATTTTATCATAACACCTATTTATTGTTCAATATTGTTAATTAAAAACTCCATATTATCAATTATTATCACATAACAGTACAAACTACACAATCACACATTAGCTCCCATACTCTTTCCAATATTGATTGTTATCATTACTTGCAATTCCCAGTACCTGCTCTGTGGCTACCTTTTAATTGACCTGTGGTATCAATCGATTTTTGAACTTCTCACTCAGACAATAAACTGTAAGTACATGGCTACTCTTACCCATTACTTTTAGTACCATCATTATAGAGCCATTTTATCTGACCACACTGCATATATTCTCTGTAACACTATTGGTTATTACCCCATATTGTCATGCAAAACTTGTCAACGAATATCCTAAATGATGTATGTGTTCCTTCTGATAACAACAATTTTTAAAGGAATTCACCTCCGCTTTACTCTCACTCTATAACTCTCTAACATTTTAACCTTAATTATGTAATACTTACCATAACCTTTATTATGGTCGGTTCATCTGTAATAATTTGTTGGTGTCATTTATCTATGTATGTGTGATATTGTGAAAAATATTAGGTCCTGATTTTCCCTTTAAACATACCAAATGGTCGACCTTTAAAATGTCTTTGTGGGAAATTGTCTCTCTAACAGACCAGGGTCATAAATTTCCCCTTATCAGATATTTCTTGATCTGACAACCAACATCCTCCAGACCCTGTAGTTTACAGCATTCATTGTAAAACTTGGAGTTTTGTGTCTCTAGGTGTCATCAAACTCAGATAACGCTAGTAGGGGGGCCCTGATTGAACTGAGATGTATTCTGAAACACATTTATTCATAATCTTTATATTTCCAATATACCATTCTGTATAAAGTAGTAGTTGATTTGTAGTTAATTGTAGATTTGTAGCTGAATCATTATGGTGAATATTTTAGGACCAAGAACTGGTCTCCTAGGCCTCAGGGAAGCCTGTAAACCATATTTAGCCTGGTCTGGTGACCCATAAGTCCCAGACATGCCTAGTTTGGTCTCTGTGAACTCCTTATTTTGTGGTGATCAAAATTCTGGGGGTTGGCAGACCCTGTACTTATGAAAATATAATTAATGGCTGGAACAAGGGCATTTTGGAAGTGTCCATTTTCCACGTGGAAACAGCCCCCACCCTGCTATCATTGGATGGATGGTCCTATTAGTTCCACCTCTGTTGTTGGTATAGAAAAAGCCATGTAAGACCAGCAAAGGAAGCTCTCACTGACATCATCTTGTTGCTAAAGGACAACGGCACTGACACATTGAGCACTGCAGGGAGCCCAGTGGCTCTGGCTAATATCTTGGACTTTACACAGCAACCTTGACTAAGGCAAGCCAAAACCACCTAAGTAACATTTCACAGTTTTCTCTTTTATGCTGGTGCTAAAGTTCTGCAACTATTCTGTTATTGTTTTTGGATTAGTCTTTATTTTTCTATAATTTGTTTATGTACTGTCTTTGTATGTTTTTACTTATTAAACACTATAAAAAGTGTAAGCTGAATATCTTAATGCTCTAAGTAGAAAGAGTGTAACTTGCTAACCTGAAATGCTACTATAAACATTGTGATTTCTGAAACATCCTTGTATGGAGTGGCAGCGGGTGACACTAAAGAAGCAAAAGCATAACTCCTGTTTTCAAGGGTAATGGGGTGTGCTTCCATCTAAGCACGGGGTGGCAGTCTACCTGTGATGGTGTTTGTGGCAAGGGTTACCAGAGTGGTGAACCTTGCCCCGTGATGGCCCCTCTTCAGCCTGCTGGTGCGCAGACTGTTGTTGAGCGTGCTGGAAAGTGTATGCGCAGGGGTGCGGGCTGAGAGGGCATTCGTCACAGTATGTATATGTAAAACCACCTATTATACTTTTCTCTTATATATTCAATCCTATATTTATATATTTTTTTTGTATACAGTGTATATTCTGATGCCCATTAGTCCCCGGAAGAAGCCTATTCAGGCGAAACGTGTCGGGACACGCTATATCATCTTTCTACATGCACTACAGACATTAGGTCAGAAAGTACCTTGTCTAGTAGACTTAGTTCCCCCCTTCTTGGAATGTATATAAGGGAATGAACAACTTTCTTGTTTAGTAAATTATGGTATTTAATGTGTACTGTATGCTGTAAATAAATCTCACTCAATATATGAATAATAATCTTCTTTTGCCAATAAAATCCTGTCTTTTCTTTTTTTTTCTATTTATCTGATATAACTGGGGTAGGCACTAAAATTTAAAGTTAAGGGTAGATAGACCTTCTTTCCTCCTGTCAAATTCTTCTTCTTGAAGAAATCAAATTTCTGTAAAAAAAGAAAATGTATGAATAATAGGAAGGCAAATGAAAGTTTCATGAAAATAATGCTACATTTAATATATAAAATACAAAACATCGGTGTAAATAAAGATTGATAACAATAAGCTGTGTTAACATTTGTTGTTGGTAAAATCGGCTTGTCCTTTTTCCGTATCACAAGAACTAGAGCCAATTCAATGAAACTGATGTAATTTCTGGATTCAGCAGACCTGAAATACAGTGAATATATTAAAAAATCCTTGGCAAGTGAAAAAATGTATTTTTTGTTGAGGTGTGTTATCAGGTGAAATTAAAGCCAATGAAAAGAAGTACAACAAGATGCAGCAGAAAAGGAGTGGTGGGAAGGATGGATAAGTCTGGCTGCAGCATTCATTACAGATTATATAGAGTAGGGTTAGTGGAATACCAGAGAGAAGGATGTTACAGTAGTCCAGATGAAATATGATAAAAGAGTGTACAAGGAGATTGGTGGTCCCTGGGGACAGGTATATAGATGCAATCCCTGGAGCTTACACCAGCTGTCTGGATAAATCTCAATTTATTCAGACATTTCTACTGCTATTCGAAAGCAGAGGGCAGCTTTTATTAAAATCAGACTGCAGCAGTCCACCTATGAATAAAATGTGTAACTCTATCCAGCAAAGTTCCTTGTGGATAAAGGCAAAACACATTTCTCCCCTTCACCTGCTGAAGTTTACTATAAGCATAAAGAAATAAGCGAGAACAACTAAGAGTATATTTTGTCTTCTCATCTAGTTTGTTTTAATGTAAAAGGCTGTGCTGGGAAAAACAGGGAATGTGTTCCCCTTCTAAATCTGGGCCATCATCTTCTGTGGACCCTGTAGATGTCTCTTAAACTAGTGATAGCCTGTGTCTCTTTTTGGAGTCCACTACCCACCAATACCTCCATGTTTGCAGGGCAAAGGATGAGAGACTCCCTCCTCTACCCCTTGTCGTATAAAATCTAGCATAGCTTAAAGCATCTAGCAACATGACAATGTATGGGATGACATTTTTCCTAGCTAATTTCATTTCCTCCTCTATAGGCTTTAACATGTAACAGGTGTCCCTAACAGGCTGCTAGTGCCCTGTGTCACATGTTTGCACTGTGGTTTATCAAACAATCATCACTTTCCTTTTTCGTTGAGGGGGCCTGGCATATGTAATGTTGAATTCCAGGAGATGAGCAGGTCACAGGTCATTTTGTGGAATGGTATACAATTCTGTCTCTGCAAGGCTGCAAGTGCATTCATTGCTGACAATGAATGAATCAACTGCATTTATTACCAGATGATTTTTCATCTAGTAATTAAAACAGGGATGGGAGAGGTACTCAGGATTTATTCAGAATGAAATTCCGATGAGGAGATGATCCAAAATTATTCTGCAATAAGTACCTTTCACTTTATAGGGTGGTGTTTAACTGTCCAGATATTTCATCTGATGACGTGGAGTCCCTTTATTCAATGGCTAATAAATATCTTATAAGCTATCCTGTTAGGATTGCCCTTAGGAATGCTTACTCTTACCAACAATTCATAAATATACTCAGGGACTGGTGTAAACAAGGCAAGGAGAAGTTTACATCAGACATATCTGTCATATACAGGAGTACAAGAAGGCGAAAATCATTTAGATGCTACAAGTGCAACAGGTCTGGGCATATTAAAAGATACTGTGGATCTCTAAATGTTTATAAGGATCACACCACAATTGCCAATTTATCAGCTGAAAGCAATGAGGCAAATGTAGGTGAGTACACAACCCCCATCCAAGACAATGAAAGCACTTTACAGCCTGGAGTTAAAGATAAAAATGAGAACTCAGCTAGTGCTGAAGGGGGAAGAAAAGTTATAAACAGTAAAAAATGACCAACAACCTCAAAATGACCAGGAGCAGGGCTGGACGAATATACCAATGTTTGATGCATGGGCCTATCCCCCATACTGGCTAATAGGCAGTTTAACACAAGCTGTAATGCCATTTTTCCTCTCTTATATGGCACAGTTGTATGGTACTGTTTCTTGAGATAGGAATACTGTAAAAACTCTACTACTCTACTCTGTTGTGCGTGATCTGATTGTTAGGATAAAGGAAGAAATGATTGGTTGTCATAACTAAGTATGCTAATGTGTTTGTGTTCTCTTTCTGGGACACTTGAGGAGCTGTGAAATTTTATATGCTAATGCTTGTGTTTTTTTTTCACAGGTTATTTGCAGTAGGAGCACAGTACTGGCTACATCTTAGTAAACTAGTTCAATTGTCTTTTTGTAAACAAAAACCATGTGGTATTATGAGCTCAATAATTAATTGTTTCAAAACAATTACACCATAATATCAAATGTTAAATTGGGAAAACTCTATCAGAGGTCATTCCTTTGTGATGAATTGTTAATGTTTTTATTTTTAGTTAACCCTTTGTTTTTCTAGGTGTGAAGTCTCACAAAAGAGCTAGAAGTTCCTGTAAGTCTGTGTGTACACCAGCAGAAGTTGAGTCTTTTTGTCTTTGGTTTATTAATTGTCTTTTGTAGTCCTTGTGTTTTATTTTTTTGATGGCTAACAGAACATTTTTGTTGCAATTTACTTTTTCTATTTTTTTTATTATTATTTTTTATGTTCTGTTTTGTTAAGAACTATAAGAACTGTTAAGAACTGTTGTTCTTTGTCATGGTTTTTTGTTCTTTGTTTTTTTGTTTTACTTTATTTATAGCCACAAAAAGACAGTTACATTTAAAAGTGTACAATGTAAGATAAATTCATATGCTGAAATATAAATAATAAATAATAAAAAATACTAGATAAACCGTGAAAGAAATTACATCATGTTTAATTCAATAGTAAATGTCCAATAAAAAGTGAATATCTTCTTGTTTAAAATATATTACATTTTTCTAAGCCATTGCTATAATAAAATTGCTGTGTCAATTTCATTTTGTATCAAACTGTTGATGTGGACTTTTTGATGTATAAGAAGGAATCATATAGTATACTACATACAAGGCTTTTGCCTCATACCAACAAAGGACTTCAGTATGGAGAGGATTCAGTGGATCCCAAGTGATCACCGCAAAAATTCCCTAGCCCAGTGACTGGTTGAACAGCTCCCTCCCCTGTTCCCCTTGGCTCCAAATAGCTGAGAGTGTCTCTGACTTGGTCTGGATCGCTCCGTCAGGTGGCTTTCTGGTCCTGCCTTGCTAAATTCCCTTCCCTGTATGTGAGTCTTTTCAGATTCCTCAGAAGCAGTTTTTCTATCACTCACAATAGTTACAATGATATGAAAACCTCCTATTACACAATCTGATATTTATAAACAACTGACTAATAATATATTTATCTATAAATTAAAAAGTTACAAGTCCCCCTGTTAGTAATTACAATAAAGATAGAACATTCATCACAAGACCATTCTGAGTGGCACTGCGCACTGGCTTTCCATTTAGAGAATTGGGGCGTCTTGACAAGTGCCCGAAGTGAGGGTCAACTGTTTATTTTACAGTCAGATCACTATTAGTCACACCTATACTCTGCATTCCTTCTGTGTGAAGCCACCTAAACCTCACACAGGTGATTAATGCTACTGATGAAATACAGTCTCTTTATCGATCAGACCGCCTCCTAGACATGGACCTAGTGATGTTCTCACATACAATATCTTTTCACAGATAGGCTGATGGATCCAAAAACTGCAGAAAACAATACCCACATAAAGGGCGCAGCATCTGGACTGCAAGAATGTATTATCACTTTCACTCCTAGTTAGGCTTAAAAACCACACTGTACATCAGTCCTATACAACATTCACACAAAGTATTAGTTTATAGCAAGAAGTGCAGTTCAGGTAAAAACTGCAGTAAAAGTGCAGTTCAGGTAAAAACCATCTCAGATAAGCGAACTGGTGGAAGAGAGCAAGGTGAAAACAGACAAAAAAAGGTAAAAAACTCACCATAAGCATGCTGTGTCTGCTTTGACCGCACTCCCCCCAGCCGTAGTTGTCGCTCATCCAGGAGTTCAGTCTTTTCTCACACGGGGCACCAAAACTGTTGAGGATGAACATATTTCACTCTTGAAGGAACAGAGACTCCTTTTTTTTGATTGAATAAAGAATTTTAATAATCACACAAATCGAAAACAATTCAGTCAGGGTTCAAGCATACATGGAATTGCGACGCAGCGCATAACACTACATTACAATCCCTCACAGGCCCGAAGCTTTATTAGAGTTCATAAAACATTTTACAAAGAGAGCTTGGGGGCAGAGGGGGGTGGAAGGGGGCCTTCTCAGACGTCCTCTTCCTCTTCCAGAAAGTCCATGAGGTGATAGTCTCTGAGCAGACTGAGGGCCAGTCTGCGGCAGTCCTCGATGGACATCCTCTCCCTCCGAAGGATAAGGCGCTTCCTGGCGCACCAGATAGCGTCCTTAGCACAGTTCAAAATCCTCCAAGCTCCTTCGACTTCTTCTTCCATGAATTCGCCGTGGAACAGACCATACAGCATAGCGCAGTATGTGATGAACGTTCTCAGGACGAATTGGCTCAGTTCCTGTTCCAGGGTCTTCAACACGGCTTGGGTGTAGGGGCACTGCCAGAAGACATGCAAAGCTGTTGGCTCTTTGATGACGCAGAAGGGGCAGTGTCTTTACCTACATAAGTTCCTGGCGTGCATGAAAGTCCTCAAGGGTAGTCCTCCTTGAACCGCCATCCAGGCCAAGTCCCTGTGCCTGTTGGTAGGTCTTTTGGATCGGATGTTGGTCCAGATTTCTTCGCAGGTGACTGCGTTCCTACCCGGAACAGCTTCCATAGAGTCCTTTCCACGGATTTGCTTAAAGATCTTCTTCGGCTTCCACAGGTCAGGCCTGACGCCTTGCAGCTTGTTCTCCTTGATGAACTTGAAGGTGTCCAAGTAGAACCAAGGGGTGTTCCAGTTGTACGGCACGGAGCTGTCCCACCTGTCCATCCCAGGCTCCTCCAGAGTGGGAGGAGAAAGAAACATGACATGGAGTTTTCTGTGAAGGTTGAAGATCGATCCACCAACATCCTTTCCCTTCAGGAGAAAAAGACTCTCAGCATCGTCGCGATGTCCAGAACTCCTTTGCCCCCCTTCTGATGTTCTTTGAACATCGTTGTTCTCTTTACTCGGTCCATCTTCGAGCCCCAGATGAAGTGGAATGTCGCCCTCGTAATGGCCTTGCAGGTTTTGGTGGGGGGAGGCCAGGCTTGGGCGAGGTACTGCAGCACAGGAAGGATTTCGCTGCGGAGTACCAGTGTCTTCCCTTCGATGGTAAGATCTCTGAGGCTCCAGAGGCCGAACTTGTGCTTCATTATTGACAGCCTCTCTTCCCAAGATTTTAGGGCTGCTCCTTCCTTCCCAAACCAGACGCCAAGGATCTTGATGAAGTCTGGTTGGATGTTGAAGGGGATGGACGCTGAGGAAGGCAGGTACCAATTCCCGAAGAGCATGGCTTCTGACTTCCCGCAGTTGACTTTTTCCCCCGAAGCTCGGTCTGAAGTCTTCGCAGATCTGGACGAGCACATCAATGTAACGCTTGTCGGCGCAGAACACCGTCATGTCGTCCATGTAGAGCGAGCACTTTGCTTCCCTTCTGTCTGGTCCTGTTGCAGTGATCCCTCTGATCTCTGGGTACTGTCTGATGCACTCGGCAAAGAGCTCTATACAACAGACAAAAAGAAGAGGTGACAGAGGGCAGCCTTGTCTGACCCCGGAGAGGACCGGGAAGGGGTCAGTCTTCCAGCCATTCACCAGCACTGTACTATTGATGTCAAGGTACATCAGGTTAACATATGAACAAAACATTTCACCGAGACCATACTTACGGAGGGCTCTAGGCATGAGCCCGTGGGAGACACGGTCGAAGGCCTTCTCCTGGTCCAGGCTGACCAGAGCGGCGCGGATGTTGCGGTCCTGGATGTAGTGGACCGTGTCTCCGACCAGCACGAGGCTGTCCGCAATCCTGCACCCTGGGATTCCGCAAGTCTTTTCTGGGTGGATGATCTGTCCGATAACCTTCTTTAGCCGGTGGGCCAGTACCTTGGCAAGGATCTTGTAGTTCACGTTGAGAAGGGAGGAGGGACGCCAGTTCTTGAGGTCGCATTTCTCGCCCTTTCGCTTGTACAAGATCGTGATCATGCCCTCCCTCAGCGATGGTGGCATTCTGCCCTTCACCACCATCTTCTCGTACAGCTCGAGTAGGTCCCGGCCTACGAGATCCCACAGTGCTACATAGAGCCCTGCTGGGAAACCGTCGGAACCCGGGGTCCTACCTCGCCTAAAGGATTTAGTGGCAGAGGACAGCTCCTCCAAAGTGAGGGGGTGTCCGTGGGCGCTGCACCTGCCGGATCAAGGGTGTTAGAGATACCTGACAGGAATCTGTTTGCAGCGTCGTCATCTGTCTCCTTGGGAAAGTAGAGGGTTTGGTAGAATTCGTTGACCACTTCCATCACCTCTGACTTCCCTCTCAGGAGTGTTCCAGTCGAGTCACGTAGCTCGGTGAGGGGGGTGTGGCCAGAGTGGAGCTTCCTGAAAAAGAAAGAGTTGCATTTCTCACCTTTCTCGAGATGTTCCACTTTGGAACGGAAGATGATGCGTCTGGCGTCCTCCTCAAAGTGCAGTTTCAAGTGCTTCTTGGTCTCTTCCAGGTCTCGCCTAACGTCCAAGCCACAGTGGTAGAGGTCCTGCAAGGACTGCAGCTCAGGCTGCAGTCTCTTGAGTTCCCTCTTCCTAGCACACACCCGGCGTCCCCTTGCTTGAAAGAAGCTGCGGAGCTTGACTTTCACAAACTCCCACCAATCAGGGCTCTGGGGGGGTTCCTCTTCCCCCTCGTGTGGACACTGGAGGTGTCCATCATGGAGGGGGTGGGCAGGGGGGAAGGCCTCTTCTGAGAAGAGGTCAGGGGG
>NC_092859.1:62395820-62442373 GCF_032062135.1 Pyxicephalus adspersus
GGAGCCTGGGACTCTGGGTTGGCCTGGGGGGTTGGGTCCTGGGGTTGGTGGGGTGTGGGTTCTGGGGGGGACTGGATCTGTGGGGAGGGGGATGGGGCTTGAGCTGTGGGTGGGGTGGTGGCCTGGGTTATGGGCTGGGGCTTAGGAGCAGGTCCAGTGGACCTGGGGGAGGATTTTGGCCGGGTGGCCTGGGGGTGGAGGAGGAGGGTCTGGGAGAAGCAGGTGGGGAAGCGGGTTGCCCTTGAGCATTTGGGGGTCTATGCTCACCTCGGGCGGATGGTCCCCCTCTGTTGTCTTGTCCGGGTGGGTTGCCAACTGGCGCCTCTGAGTACCCCCGCATAGGAACGGGTCCTTTTGGGGCACTCTCGATAAAGGTGATCCTTTTCCCCTTAGAGGTTGCAAATCTTGGTCCTCGGGCAATCCTTGGACTCATGCCCTGTGGCATGGCAGAGCCTGCAAAACAAGGCTGGGCAATCCTTACCTACGTGGCGTGCTGCCCCGCACCTTCTGCAGGTCCGTGGCATGTCCTCGTAGTGGAGGATCCCTGGGCATGGGCCGAAGTTTATGCATTGCGGCAAGTGCAGGAGG
This sequence comes from Pyxicephalus adspersus, assembly GCF_032062135.1. Taxonomy (NCBI): domain Eukaryota; kingdom Metazoa; phylum Chordata; class Amphibia; order Anura; family Pyxicephalidae; genus Pyxicephalus; species Pyxicephalus adspersus. Next base: position 62,396,409 of record NC_092859.1, read on the forward strand.
TCTCCCGTGGTGGCGTCTCTCCTGAGTTTGTAAGTGAGGGTCCACTTACCGTTCCAGAAACCGTTGGCGTCCAGGATCCAGGTTGGTTCCCTCAACACAGTACAGAACCTCTTCAGGGACGTGACAATACCTTGTCCTGGTATGTGAGGGCTGCGCATTGACACCGTGACCCGCCTTTTTTCCCTTTGAATGGGAGAGTTGCCAACAAAGTTGCTGAAAGGGAATCCGGGTTCTGCGGCCTTCACTTTCTCCCAGTACCTCCTACAAACCTGTAACGAGACAAAGGTTATGTAAAAGATACCTCTCATGAAGGCTTGGTAGGAGAGGGTCTCGGCCTTAAACCCTTGATCGATGACCATCTTCTGTCCAAAAACCTCTGCTGTCATGTCCGGTATTCTGCCGTTCACCTCCTTCAGCTGTAGGACGACCGTCTGCTTCATCCAGGGTTCAAGGGTTGGAACCCCGTCTGCGGTCTGGCGTCTTCTGCTGGCCTCTGCTCCTGCAGATCCTGCAGATGCAGCTGCGGCTGGTCTTGCTGCGGGGAGGCAGAGGTGAACGATCTCTCGTTGTCTTGCACATGGCTGGCTTGGGCCTGTCCAATGTGCTTCTTCTTTTTGGTGGCTTTCCTTGGGGCCATTTCTGCGATCCTCGTCTCGGGTACCTTGGGCTTCTGCTTGGTCTGCAGCTTCGGCTTCTGGCTTCGGCTTTGGCTTCTGGAGTCGGCTTCCTCGGTGTCTTCCCAGTCGATGATCGGCTTCTCTGGCTCTTTTGCATTTGAAAAGGCAATTCAGTGTCCACTACCGGGGTAGTGACACAAAAGTGGGGGAAAGGGGTGATCGCAAACTTGTTCCTGGCAAGGGCTAAGCCTCTAACCCAATAGCAGCAAGTAGGTGAAGCCGAATTTATTCAACGATCTTACCAGGCCGAGTAGAGGGTACCTCACCAGGACCTATTGGCTTGGATAGACCAAGAGAATTCCACCGTCTCCACTTAAAAAGCTTTGACATCCCTAAGGGCAAAGGTAGATACTACACTTGATCTTAGCCAAAAGGCCGAGAAGCGATTGTAATCAATACAGGTATGATAGATGTGGGGAGTCACCCCCCTTGGAGTGGATAAGGTGCCTGCAAGAGCCTAAGTCCCACTATATCCGAAGGATTAGCCCTATGCACAGGGAGTGGCTCTGACTGCCCAGGTTAGGAAGGTTTTCTTATGTTTGAACTTTTTTGATATACAATTAGTGTTGTTGTTCGAATTCGGGTCGTCCTAATGTTCGACCCGAATATGACCGTTCGAATTTGGGTGGACCCGACCCGAATTTTGCCGAATTAGAATCCCCGAATACGACCCACCCACAATGCCTAGGGACCTCCCCATGATGCCTAGGGCCCTCCAATTACAGGGGGGAGGCCCCCCTCCATGTTTGTTTTGGCAGACAGCCGATTGGCTATCTGTCACTGCATGCCACACAGCCAGCCATTGGCCTATATAAGGCCAGGGCGTGCCTGCATTTACCACTCCTGACAGAGATTTGCTGATAGCATCACAACCTTTCTGTGCTGCTTAGCTTGCTTTGTCAAAGTGAAAAAAAGTGCTTTACTTTGTTAGACTGTGTCACACTCACACTATTAGTCAGACAGATTGTTGGATTGTACTGTATTGGTGCAGTCCTGAAATCTACTGTACTCAGATAGGTAGAGTGTTTCACTGTTAGCTAGATGGATAGCTAGATGGATAGCTAGATAGATAGCTAGATAGATAGATACATTGATAAATAGATAGATAGATAGATAGTCAGTCAGTGTGTTACATACACGCAGCCAGAGGCAGGGTCCCCTCGCTGACTGCGTGCACAGTATCACACCTATACTGAGAGACAGACACACAGACGCAGTGTATACTGCAGTATATAGTTTGTATACTGTGCTGCATATTACAAGCATCACCACTGAAGCAAAGTGCTGCATACAACACACACAGCGCACTTGCATTTTTTGTGTCAACCCCCCCAAAAAAAATCCACTTACTGTACAAATTGACATATACATATAACATATTAGCTACAAAGTATTTTGCAGGGTGTCAAGCCACATAAATAAAAACATTTGTACAATGTCTGGCCAAAGAGGAAAGAGCAGCTTTGGCAGGGGTGGCAAGCAAAGCAGTATGAGTTTGTTGTTAGCTGAAGACCCAAGAACAAGAAGCGCTGCTGTTGGTGGTGGGCGTCCATTATTGCCACACCATAAACAAGACGTTGTGGAGTACATGACCCAGTCTGGGTCAAGTGATTGTAGCCCCTCTTCATCCCAGTCTCAGACACAGGCCTTACAGGTGTCCCAAACAGTCCATGATACACCTGTTCCTCCTAGTTCTTCATCAGCCGCTGGAAAGTCATGTGTACGGCAGTATGTAGAGGAGTCCCACCGAGGGGTTGGAGAGGCGGAGCTACAAGCATTCATTAAGGATGCTCAGTTTTTTCAGTCATCTGACGAACAGAGTCAGTTCCCAGGCTTTTCCCCCAGTTACTTTTCACCAGAACACTCTGAGCCAGAGGAGCCAATTCAAATTGGCTCCAAAAGGCCGCTGCTTCCTTTCGGCACATAAAGGGAAACTGTCTCATCTGATGATGATGCTGATGATGATGTCCTTGATCCAACATGGGGCGAACAAGGAGATCATCATAGGCAGGAAGAAGAGGAGGAGGAGGAGGAGGAAGAAGAGGAGGAGGAGGTTGCAGAGCGCCCTCAAAGGGGGAGAGGGAGGAAGAGGGTAAAAGCTGCTCACACTCTGCATTCTTCAAGTACTAATGAGGCAAGTCATAGAAGTAAATCTTCGGAAGCTGTCACCACAGCTATGCCTCAACAACCGCGGACCGTCACCAGGAGCACCAGCTCCAGAGCACCTTTTGGCCCAGTTAAATGTTCGCCAGTGTGGGAATTTTTTAATGTCCATAGTGATGACAACACTATGGTCATCTGTAAACTGTGTGCTCAACCCTTGAAACGAGGCAAAGACCCAAACAAACTTGGAACACGTTGCATGAGCACTCATTTAAAAAGCCACCACCCAGTAACCTGGCGGGAACACCTGGTCAAAGCACAAAGCTCTGTGCAACCACCTCCGCCCAAGAAGCAAGCTCAAACTGCTTGATCTTCCTCCGCTGCCTTTCCTCCTTCTGCCACCAAAGTTACCCGTGCTGCTGCCAGCAATTTAGGTGTGGCATGTAGCCGAGCATTACCTTTTTCAGGCTCCACCAGCGGTGAGCAGGAGCTCCAACGCAGATCGGCTGCTGTTTGTCGCATTGCTAGCAGTCAGGACCAGGCATCTTTGCCATCCCCCACAACTTCTACCCCATCGTCCAATGTTTCTGTGGTTAGCATTAGCAGCATCCAACCTTCCGTCCCCCAGATGCTGGAGCTCAAGAGTAAATATGGCCCAAATGACCCCAAAACAAAGCTAATCAATGCGACAATTGCACACCTGATTGCGTTAGAGCTCTTCCCTTACCGGCTGGTGGACTCCAATGCGTTCCGTTACGCATTCCAGGTACGTTATGCCTAAGCGACAGTATTTTGCAGAAAAATGTGTTCCTGCTTTGCATGAACACGTGCAGAGCAATGTGTCCATGGCCCTGCAGCACTCTGGCAAAGTGCACCTGACAACCGACAGTTGGTCGAGCAAGCATGGAGTGGGAAGATATATTTCATATACAGCTCACTGGGTAACTTTGGTGGCAGCAGGGGAAGATGCAGCAGCAGCAAGGCTTGCATACCTACCTCCGCCAAGAGCACATCGCCATGCAATTTCCTCCTCAACCTCCACTTCCACCTCCTCCTTTGAATCTTGTGCCTCAACCTCTTCCTCCAGGGACACTTTGCCGTGGAGACCCAGAACCAGCACCTCCCATTCGGCAGCATCTGTTCACCGCCAGCAACAACCTGCAGTTTGCTATTTAGGTGCACAATTCAGACGCTGCCACGCAGTCCTGAGGTTGCGAAGCCTGGGTTCCTTCAGCCACACGGGCGCAGCCATTCTAAGTGCCTTGTGGGAGCAGGAGGACATATGGCTAACTCCTAACAGACTTCAGCCAGGCAAGGTCATGTGTGACAATGGGGCCAATCTGCTGGCAGCCCTGCGTTGTGGGAAACTCACACACTTACCTTGCCTGGCTCACGTCATGAACCTGATAGTACAGCGCTTCCTTAGGAATTACCCAGGCCTCCGGCCACTGTTGCTAAAGGCCAGAAATTTGTCAGCGCATTTCCGCCGGTCGTACACAGCCAGTGCCAGATTGGTGGATTTACAGCGAAATCTCAACCTGCCAGTGCACCGGTTAATTTGTGATGTGGCCACACGTTGGAATTCCACCTTTTACACGCTGCAGCGGCTGGCTGAACAACGGAAAACGGTGAAGGATTACGTGGCAGAGTCTGTTCGTTTCAGACGTATACCTACACTACCATTCTTCAGCCCTGAGGAGTGGCTGCAAATTGAGGACTTGTGCACTGTATTGTCACCTTTTGAAGAGGCCACCAGGATGATCAGCAGAGATCAGGCCTGTGTTAGTGACAAAATCCCCATCATATGCCTGCTGGAACAGATGATGGTGGATCTCGAACACGACACAGAGTGGACGCTGCATCAAGAGATGACATTTCAAACATCATCTCAGACATGCGTGCCTACTAGACATAGTGCACCACAAATCCAGGAGGAGGAGGTGGAAGAGGATGAGGAGGACATTGCAGGCATGGGAGAAGGGGAGGAATGGGCAGAGGAGGATATTGAGAGTACATGGCATCCATCCAACCAAACACAAGGCGGCATGTTCCGTGGATGGCAAGACCAGGCGGAGGAGAAGGAGGATGACCCTATGCTGCTGTTCGACGCTGTGGGTCCAGAATTACCTCAGCTGTGGGTGGTTTGAGCCACATGACAGCCTTCATGCAGGAGTGTATAGCCAAAGATCCACGCATACAACACATAAAAACAAAGATTGACGACTATTGGATTGCTACATTACTGGATCCACGTTACAAGCCTGAGATACAGCAACTGATCTTGCCTCAATACAGTGACCTAAAATGCAGCACTACCAAGAAGTGCTTGTAATGGACTTGTGCTCAGCCTTTCCAGCTGCCAGCAGCAGCAACAGCAGGGATCCCTATGGCAGTTCCACCAGCCATGGGAGCCAAACAACTGCTTTAAGCGGCATGGGTGGCAGCAGCAGTAGAGGTCATCTAAGCCAAACTATGCAGGCTTTTTTTCAGTGGAAGCAAGCTGCCAGTCATGCAGCAATTGCCAACGACACTCAGCAGTGGTACTCAGTCATGGTGCAGGAATACCTGAGCTCTGCATGGGACATCTGCAACCTGCAAAGCCAGGACCCACTGGGCTACTGGGTATCCAAGCTTCATTCAGATCCTTGCCTGCCCAGCCACAAGTGTGTTATCTGAATAAGCGTTCAGTGCAGCTGGGGGCGTAGTGACAAACGGATTCGGCTCTCCGCAGAAAATGTCATCCAAATCACTTTTATTAAAATGAATAAGGCTTGGATCGGCAATGACTTCAACACCCCCTCTGCAGAGTGAATTGATTAGTCGTTAACTGATGCACGGACATCTTGATGGGAAGAGCACGTTCACAGCCTTTCAGCATCTCCTTCTACTCCTCACCCTAGTGGCCCTCTACCTCTACTCTGTCCTTGAGGTCTATAACTTGCAATTGAGCTGTGTAACGGGCTAATTTTTTTTTTTTACCAAGCACCCCCTTCAGGGTCCTCTGCCTTTATCTACTTTGAGGCCTATATCACTTGTAATGGAGCTGTGTGATTCATAAATAAATATTTGTATTTTTAGTAGAGATATACATACATTTTTCTGTCCTTTTGGATAGATAGCAAGTGGTATCAAAAATAAATAACTGTATTTTTTTTTTACAGAAATACAGAAGGTTTTATGGCTTTTTTTTTGATAGATAGCAAGTAGGATCAGAATTAAATATCTGTATTTTTTTACAGAAATACAGAAGTTTTTCTGGTTTTTTTTGATCGATAGAAAGTGGTATCAGAATTAAATATCTGTATTTTTTTACAGAAATACGGAAATTTTCTGTTTATTTTGATAGATAGCAAGTGGTATCAGAATTAAATATCTGAATTTTTTTACAGAAATACAGACATTTTCTGTTTATTTTGATAGATAGCAAGTGGTATCAGAATTAAATATCTGCATTTTTTTTACAGAAATACAGACATTTTTCTGTTTATTTTGATAGCAAGTGGTATCAGACATAAATATCTGTATTTTTTTACAGAAATTTTTCTGTTTATTTTGATAGATAGCAAGTGGTATCATAATTAAATATCTGTATTTTTTTACAGAAATACAGACATTTTCTGTTTATTTTGATAGATAGCAAGTGCTATCAGAAATAAATATCTGTATTTTTTTTTACAGAAATACAGACATTTTTCTGTTTATTTTGATAGCAAGTGGTATCAGAATTAAATATCTGTATTTTTTTACAGAAATTTTTATTTTTATTTCGATAGATAGCAAGTGGTATCAGAATTAAATATCTGTATTTTTTTATAGAAATTTTTCTGTTTATTTTGATAGATAGCAAGTGGTATCAGAATTATTTATCTGTATTTTTTGTACAGAAATACAGACATTTTTCTGTTTATTTTGATAGATAGCAAGTGGTATCAGAAATAAATATCTGTATTTTTATACAGAAACACAGAAATTTTTCTGTTTATTTTGATAGATAGCAAGTGGTATCAGAATTAAATATCTGTATATTTTTACAGAAATACAGAAACTTTTTTGTTTATTTTTATAAATTGCAAGACTTAGCATAAATTATGATTACTCTTGCAATCTATCAAAACAGAAAAATGTATGTATTTCTCTAAAAATATACAGATATTTCATTCTGATACCACTTGCTATCTATAAAAAAAATCCATAAAAATGTCCTAATTTCTTTAAAAAAAATACAGATATTTAATTCTGATACCACTATCTATCAAAATAAACAGCAACATTTCTGTTTTTCTACCCTGTTTCCCCGATTATAAGGCACTGTCTTATATTTTTTGAAATGCCAAAATATGCCCTAGGTCTTATTTTCAGGGGGATGTCTTATATATCCATGAAGAAGACTACAGTACACATTTATTGTTGAAAATCACTCATGTGCAATTGATTGTCCCCTTCTGATCACTCATGTGCCATTCATATTCCCCTTCTGATCACTCATGTTCTACTGTACGGCCGGGTAACTCCGTTAGGGCAGGGATCAGCAGCTTGCTTCCTGGTGCAGAATCGCGGGGGTGCGTGGTCCGGCTTGTTACTTTCAGTTTCGCTCTGCACTGCAGCCAGCATCGAGGAGACACACACAGTATCAGGTATCGGAGGATGTCTTATTCGCGGGTGAGTGCCTTATTTTAATTATTTTAGCAAAAATCGGGGGTTGCCTTATAATCGGGGAAACACGGTATAAAAAAAATACAGATATTTCATTCAGGCTACAACTTGCTATCTATTGTAGGCAACCAGCAGGAAAGGTACTGGAGGGCAGATATGTGACATGCAGGTTGCGGATTTCAATGCTCTAAATTCCAGGGATTTCAGTGTGGCTGTTCTAGCAGGCCATCCCGGGTTTTCCTCTCTGCTGGAGAGGAGTCCAGGTGCAGCTCCCAGAGGGAGTAAAAAGGGAATGGCTGCAAGAGAGCAAGAGAGGAAAAGAGACTCTACTGGAGGGGGCTTGAGAACCTTCCTCTACACAGTGTTCCTGAGAAAGAAAGAGAAAGAAAGAGAGAGACAAACAAGGTGACCTAGTTGATTTTTCTGCCTTTTTGTTGGAACTGGACTGTTATAGCTCCCAGTACAGCTGGAGACAACTGTTGATGTCTTTGATCTTTAACTGGCTGAAGTTAAGCCACCCTGTTGGGACAATTGTTTTGTTGTTCTTTTTTTTGCAATTTACCCTGATTTGGCATCCAGTCCTGCTAGTTGCCTACCGTTTGTCCAGCTAAACCCCACACTATCAAGAAAGCCATAAAAATGTACGTATTTCTCTCCAAAAAATACAGATATTTTTATTATGATTCATAATTAAATATCAGTATTTTTTAGAGAGAAATACATTTTTTATGGCTATTTAAATAGATAGCAAGTGGGATTAGAATTCAATATCTGTATTTTTTTTTACAGAAATAAAGAAAATTTTATGGGTTTTTGGATAGATACTAAATGCTATCAAAATGAAATATCTGTATTTTTTATGGATAAATATAGAAATTTTTCTGTCTTTTGTGATATATTACAAGAGGTATAATTTAGGATACCTCTTGCAGTCTATCACAAAAAAACTAAAAATGTCTGTATTTCTGTAAAAAAAATACAGATATTTTATTATGATAGCACTTGGTATCTATTATTATTATTATTATTATTATTAATAAACAGGATTTATATAGCGCCAACATATTACGCAGTGCTGTACATTAAATAGGGATTGCAAATGACAGACTAATTTTGTCTCAGAGCCCACCACCTCCTCCTCCTCCTCCTGCTGTAAATAATGCTGCTGCCTGCCCAGTACCTGATTTTAGATGCCAGACACTAATGCCGTCCACACTCCGTCTCAGAGCCCACCGCCTCCTCCTCCTGCTGTAAATGATGCTGCTGCCTGTCCAGTACCTGACTTTAGATGCCAGACATTATTGCCGTCCATGCTCCGTCTCAGAACCCAATGCCTCCTCCTCCTGCTGTAAATGATGCTGTCCCCTGCCCAGTACTTGACTTTAGATGCCAGATACTAATGACAACCACACTCCATCTCAGAGCCTACCGCCTCCTCCTCCTGCTGTAAATGATGCTGCCGCCTGCCCTGTACCTGATTTTAGATGCCAGACACTAATGCCGTCCACACTCCCTCTCAGAGCCCACCGCCTCCTCCCCCTGCTGTAAATGATGCTGCCGCCTGCCCAGTACTCGACTTTGAATGCCAGATACTAATGCCATCCACACTCCGTCTCAGAGCCCACTGCCTCCTCCTACTGCTGTAAATGATGCTGCCGCCTGCCCAGTACCTGACTTTAGATGCCAGACACTAATGCCGTCCACGCTCCGTCTCAGAGCCAACCGCCTCCTCCTCCTTCCCTTGCTGTAAATGATGCTGCCACCTGCCCAGTACCCGACTGTAGATGCCAGATACTAATTCCGTCCACAATCCGTCTCAGAACCCACCGCCTCCTCCTCCTGCTGTAAATGATGCTGCCGCCTGCCCAGTACTCGACTTAGGATGCCAGATACTAATGCCATCCACACTCCTTCTCAGAGCCCACCGCCTCCTCCTCCTGCTGTAAAAGATGCTGCCGCCTGCCCAGTACCTGACTGTAGATGCCAGATACTAATGCCATCCATACTCTGTCTCAGAGCCCACCGCCTCCTCCTCCTGCTGTAAATGATGCTGCCGCCTGCCCAGTACTCGACTTTAGATGCCAGATACTAATGCTATCCACACTCCGTCTCTGAGCCCACCGCCTCCTCCTCCTGCTGTAAATGATGCTGCCACCTGCCCAGTACCCGACTGTAGATGCCAGATACTAATGCCATCCACACTTCGACTCAGGGCCCTCCGCCTTCGAATCATGCTGTTACTGCTGCTGCCTGCCTAGTACCCAACTCTAGATGCCAGGTACTAATGCCGTCCAAACTCCGTCTCAGGGCCCACCGCCTCCTTCTTCTGCTGTTACTGATGCTGCCCTGCCCAGTAACCAGCTCTAGATGCCAGTTACCAATGCAGTCCCCGCTCCGTCTCAGAGCCCACCGCCTACTCCTCCTGCTGTAAATGATGCTGCCGCCTGCCCAGTACCAAACTCTAGATGCCAGATACTAATGCTGTCCACACTTTGTTCCAGAGCCCACTACCTCTTCCTCCTGCTGTTACTGCTGCCGCCTGCCCAGTACCCAGCTGTAGATGCCAGTTAACAAGGCTGTCCATGCTGCATTTTAGAAAGTTACAGCTAGCAGATAGGAAAAGTCAGTGCTCTACAAAACAATGTCTCCACTAGCTACAGCTTGTACACTGTCCATTAAGGTGATGTCCTCAATTTCTAATGCCCTTCTTGCTCTGTCTCAGGGCCCACCACCTCCTCCTCCCAGTACCCAGCTCTAGATGCCAGACTAGACTCAAGCTCAACAGGGTCTTCATTCCCCGCTGATTCCGCCAAGCCCAATCCCTTTTATGTGGTTTCACTACATAGTAGGTAGGGACAGATTGGAATCTCGCTCATCCATTCATGTCTCCAATAGCTACAGCTTCTAAACTGTCCATATAGGTGATGTCCTCAACTTCTAATGCCCTCCTTGCTCCATCTCAGGGCCCACCGCCTCCTCCTCCCAGTACCCAGCTCTACATGCCAGACTAGACTCAAGCTCAACAGGGTCTTCTTTCCCCGCTGTTTCCACCAAGCCTAATCCCTTTCATGTGGTTTCGCTACATAGTAGGTAGGGACAAATTGGAATCTTGCTCATCCATTCATGTCTCCAATAGCTACAGCTTCTACACTGTCCATATTGGTGATGGCCTCAACCACTAATGCCGTCTTTGCTCCGTCTCAGGGCCCACCGCCTCCTCCTCACAGTACCCAGCTGTAGATGCCAGTTAACAAGGCTGTCCATGCCGCATTTTAGAAAGTTACAGCTAGCAGATAGGAAAAAACAGTGCCCTACAAAGCAATGTCTCCACTAGCTACAGCTTCTACACTGTCTATATAGGTGATGCTCATGCTGTAACTGATGCCGCCTGCCCAGTACCCAGCTCTGGATGCCAGTTACCAATGCTGTCCATGATCTGTCTCAGGGCCCACCGCCTCCTCCTCCTGCTGTTGCCACCTGTCAGTACTCCATTCATAAATATGGCATTACAGCCATCTAGGTGTCATTGATGATGCACTACACCCAGCTCTAGATGCCAGTTACCAATGCGTTCCCTGCTCCGTCTCAGTGCCCACCACCTCCTCCTCCTCCTGCTGCTGCCACCTGTCACTTATAACAGAGCTGTGTAGCTGGCTAATTTTTGGACTGAAAGACTACCCTTAGAGACCTCTGCCTGTACTCTGAAGCCTGTGTATGGCTAGTAACCGAGCGGTGAAACCTGGTGGCTAATTTTTGGACCAGAGGAACCCCCTCATGTCCCTCTCTGCCTCTACTTGGAGACCGTGTAAAATCCCGCATGTTCCCTTGACCGCCCCAAAAATGGCCTTGCCAGCAACAAAAAAAAGACTTCCTTATTTTTTACTTGTACAGTGTTGTGCAGAGCTGGAGGAGTCTTGACATGTCTTTTTAAATGTATTTATAGGCTGTAGAAGCTCTACACTGTCGCAAAAAACAACCTGATTTTTTCCCCCATTGACTTTAATAGAGTTCAAATTCGAAGTTCGATCACCCGAATATTTATGCATTATTTGACCGAATAGCGGTCGAATCGAATAGTGAACCATTCGACCAACAGTATATACAATATGACATTGTTTAATGCTAAAATCTTGTCCATGTACATTATTATCCTAAAATGACTTAAGATTTTGTTGTTTTCCTATATTTTTCAACTTTATTTAATGCTGACCTCATCTATCCTGGAGAAAATCAATAAATATTTTGTACATTTTGCATTCATCCAAGATGGCTAAGGAGTACCTGACCCTGTTATACCCACACCTAAAGACTATCTTTTGTTCAAACCAAAGTCCAGATAAAAGTTGCTATAGGAAACCCATTATCCTTCTAAAAGTTTCCAGGAAGCCCTGAGATAAGCCTGGTCAAGCCTTATAGACTAACATCTCACCTGTGATGACGCTACTCCGCTCTTCCAAGGCAGAAGGTTGAAAGAGTTCTCCTGTGAATACTATGAAAGTCCTGATGAACAGTGCAAGTTCCAGGCCTACAGTCTTCCCCGGCACCTAAGTCCTACATCAATTTCCGGAAGTCATCTGTGTTCCTAATGCTGAATACCTTTTTATTTCTCTTTGCCAGACACTAATGCCGTCCACGCTTCGTCTCAGAGCCAACCGCCTCCTCCTCCTTCCCTGAAGTGCATGGGAATCTGGGGTACCAAAGTACGGGTAGTGTTACTAATGTCTGGGATTCAGTTGTTGGACCCAATCTACCTAGGTATGAGAAGAATGTTATGGCCCGATAACAAAATACCATATTAACCTGTTGTAACAAAATGTACCGGAGTATCATAAGGAGGGGGTGAATGGGTATGGACATGGGGGGTGGACTACAGGCTAGAATAAAATGACTCTTCCCATGATATGATATGGACCCCTATACGAACCAAACCACTGTGGAGATATTTTCGGAGTCCAGTATAATGCCGAGCTTCATATTGTTTCGTGTAAGAAATCAGTACAGGAGGATCTCTCGGTTCTCTGCTGCAAGGGTAAGGTCGAGGGATCATTCGCTTGGGCATCTTCCGGAATATGTAGAGTTAATTAGGGGTGTGGTGGTGATCCTGAGGAGAACATATCCCCGTCCTGGGAAGGGCTCTGGCTATGACCAGATGGGCCTTTCGGAGTGCGTTGAGGAATGTCTCCAGAAGGTGAGTTCCCGATGACAAGAGATGAAGGAGCGGAAGGCCAATCCGGCAGTTGAATATCAGGCAGTTGAAGGGCTCTCTGTAAACGTGGAAAATCCGAAGGATCTCTGAAGAAATGGCTTTTACCAGCATGACGCACTATTAGATGGAATGGGTAGCCCCATCGGTATGGAATGGATCTGGCACGGAGCTCATTCAGAAGTGGTCTCACAGCTCTGCGAAGTTCCAGTGTATGTTTGGAAAGATCTGGAAGTAGTTGAATTTGGGCTCCAGCGTATTCTATGGAGGTAGCTGTCCTGGCCTTTTTCATTATGTCTTCTTTGGTTCTGTAGAAGTGCACCCGGCAAATCACATCCCTTGGGCGCTGAGGGTCATGTCCTCGGGGTCCCAGGGTCCTGTGTACTCTGTCCAGTTCGATGTCAACGTCTGGGGGGAGCGCCAACAGGTTAGCAAATATGGTATAGGCTGCAGTATATAACTCGGAACTTGGCACAGTTTCAGGTAACCCTCTGATACGTATATTATTGCGCCTATTGCGATTTTCTGCGTCATCGTGAAGTAGGTACAGCGTGTTAATCTGAGCCGCCTGGCGCTCGAGAATTGCAGTGTGAGAAGCAACTTGAGAGGATAGTTCTTTACACTGAGTCTGAAGTACAGTAGTGGTGGTTGATACTTGCTGCAGGGTTTGTTGTACGCGGTGGAACTCTGCTTTACAGCTGGACTCCAGCCTTTCGATACTGTAATGGAGGTCAAGTTTTGTTGGCAGGGCTTTCAAGTGGGCCTTCCAGTCCCAGTCCATATCATCCTCCCCCTGGTTATAACCGTGTTTGGAGGGTCCCTCTAAGCTGGAGATCAAATTGGGGCTTAACACAGAGGATAGGGGAGACCCCGGTACCTGTGTGGGTGAGGAGGCATGATCTGGCGTCCTCTGGGCGCTCTGTAGTGGAGAGGTGTCTCTGGAGTAGGCGGGTGTGCCGTCCGTGGCCACCCGCGTCTCGGATCCGGGCTGTAATTGAGGCCGCGGTTTTGCGGCCTGTTCACATGCGGTCCGGCTCCCGGCCGCAAAAAGCCCTGGAATATCCCTGGACGTGGGCGTTTAGCTCCCGGAACGTCCCCGCTGGCTCCCCCGGTGCTTGGGACCCATGTTGGGTCGGATTATGTGCCGCTTTTTAGTGGTGAGCAGTCTTTCCCCCTTGTAGGACACGGAGCTGTAGAATCACGCGTCCTAGTCCGCCATCGCCCGGCCACGCCCCCCTTGTTCACCATTTTTGAAATATCTGGAAAGCTGACTGCATTGTGAAGAGTGATTGTCCTGTAAATATCATTAAGTTTCTTTTATATAACAATAACCAAAGTATAAATAGGAAACAATAACAACAATGACAATGACCAACCTATAAATTAGAAACAATGGCTAATAAATTGGGGCATGAGAGGAGATAGCCTGGATATCTGGGCCATGCATTGTTTAGGGCCATCAATGACTCTGGATTCCTGAAAGATCAATGTTTACTGTTTACTTTTAATTACCTTTCTGTAATTCTTCACTTTGTATAAATACCACCACCTTTTTTGAATAAATTTAGAACAATAACCACCTTTGATTGTTCCCACACATGTGTCTGTAAAAACTACATCTATAGCAAGGAGTCTCTGTTCCTTCAAGAGGGAAATACGTTCATCCTCAACACTGTCTCTTCCATTTTCTACATTTTCCTCTTATGCCCTTAAAGAGCTAAACCAAAAAAAAAAAAAAAAGAAGAAGGGGGGAGAACGGAGGGAGCGTAAATTCTGATCTGACCTTAAAGAGCTAAACCCAAAAAAAAAGAAAAAGAAGGGGGGAGCATAAATTCTGATCTGGCCTTAAAGAGCTATCCCACCCCCAAAAAAAGAAAATGAAGGGAGAAAGGATGGGGGGGGGGGGGCGCATAAATTCTGGTCTGGTCTAGTAATCTATCTTCCCCAGACTCTCACTCATTTTCCTTCTATTACAAATATATTGCCCTCAGGTTGAATCAGTATAACCAAGAAATATAATCATTTTTTAGGGATTTATGAAAATTGTACATTAGGCCATGTAGAGTGGCAATGCCGATGTAACATTCAACCCATATATGCATACCATTTATCAAAAAACTTAGTTACAACATTATCTCCTGAATCCTCAGCCTTTAATAAATCCCTATATTATAACATCTGCATTGAAGATTCAATCATTTTCAACCTAGGCGGATATTTATGGATCCATTGCAGCATAATTACTCTACGTGTTGCGAACAGACACAATGATATCCAAAATTTAGTTCCTTTCCTTATATTACCTTCTTGTGAGTCCCAGTTCTCAAACACACATTGTAGTGGTTCTTGAACTAATTTTATTTTTGTAATTCTTGCAATATAAGCCAGAATATTTTTCCATAATTGTTGGATCTAAAATCCCATAGACTTTGTTTAAGTGTAGCTTTTTCATGTTCACATTTTAAACATCTTTTGTTTCTAGATGGATCTTTAGATTGAGTAACATTCATTGGTCACAATACTTTATAGGCTTTATGAAGTATCTTAAACTGAGTCTCTCTCCAGATTTTATTAGGGTTAGTTCTACGGACCATAAGATAAACTTGTCCAACTTTATCATAAAGATCTGGAATGCGTAAATCTTTCTGCCATCCCTGAGTTCTAATTTATAGGTTGGTCATTGTCATTGTTGTTATTGTTTCCTATTTCTACTTTGGTTATTGTTACACAAAACAAACCTAATGATATTTACAGGACAATCACTCTTCACAATGCAGTCAGCTTTCCAGATATTTCAAAAATGTTGAACAATGGTCAGTTGGTTACAAGTCTTGGCCCGGGAAAACAAAAGGTGTAGATAAAAAAGTCCTTTGTTGGTATGAGGCAAAAGCCTTGTATGTAGTATACTTTATGATTCCTTCTTATATATCAAAAAGTCATGTGGATGGCAATGCCAAAGTTATAAAATTATCATATCTATCAATTCTGCCACTCTAACTGGATCAACCATCTGTGCTTTGCAGAAGTTTAAAAACTGCAAGTAAAAAATTTGGATGTGCAGGTCTCGCGGGTAAGGAACAATATTGTATCAAGGTTCTCCAGCTAGTTTGTTGGGGTAAAGTCTAGGAAAAGAAATAACCCACTGTCTTCAATCCCTTATTGGCCCAGACTTGATAGCACTTTCATCTAGTCCCTGGCGAAATTTTGAGTTACAATTAAAAGAAATCACCCACTGTCTTCAATCTCCCATCGGCCCAGACTTGATAGCACTTTCATCTACTCCTTGGCGAAATTGTGGGTTACCCTTGATTGGTAAATATTTAGACAGAAAGCATGTCAATTCCAATTTGCATCTTCCTCCAGGTAAATATAGAATCCCGAATAAGAATATTATGCTCAAGATTCTGAGGCAGTTGTGATATTTTATTATGCAATAATGCCATTAAGTGCCAAGGATGTACCAAGACCTGTTCCAGTTGGATACTTGAATGATGAGATGTCTCCTTTATCCAATCTATAACATGTCTAAGATTGCAGGCTAAATTGTACAGTCTGACATTGGGAAAGTTTACACCACCTTCCAATACCGGAAGGTATAATTCAGTCAATTAAATTCTAGGTCTCTTTCTTAGCCATAAGAATCAAATAATTGCTTTATTTAAAGCTTGCACATCCGCATGTTTCAACAAAAGCGGCATATTTTGTAACAGGTACAAAAGACGAGGAAAAGAAACTATTTTAATAAGATGGCAGTGTCCCATAATTTATACAGGCAACTTTTCCCACAAATGTAATTCTTTATAAATTTTTTGAAACAAGGGCAAATAATTCAACCTTTAAAGGGACGTTGGTGTTTTACCAATATGTATGCCCAAGTGGTCTCTAACAACAGTAAAAGGAGATGAGGAATAGACAATGGGTACATTGTCTATCCCTTATATTAGTCAATAGGAGAATCTCACTTTTTGAAAAATAAATTTTTAAGCCTGCCACTTCCCCAAAAAATGTTAGTATGTGTTATATACTAATGATATGTCTTGATGTTTCAGCGGTAAACAATACAATATCATCTGCAAAAAGTACAGCTCTAAGTTCCTTATTATGCATTTTTATCCCATGTAAAACATCTACTGTCTCCAAATACCTCAACAAAGGTTCAATAGCAATATGAAACAGGAGCAGAGATAAGGGGCACCCCTGTCTCGTTCCCCTTCCTAATGGTATAAAGCTTGACAAAAAAAACAGGAGTATTAATTCTCGCTCGAGGGTCCGAGAACATAGCTGCTAGTGAATTTTAAAAAGGCCCTTGTATACCTATTTTTTATAATACCTTGAACAACCAAGTAATATGCACATTATCGAACGCCTTCTCGACGCCGATACTTATAATTGCCAAGTCTGAAGTAGGATGGCATTTAGCATATTCCCGAACTGTAAGCACTCTGCGAATATTTGTTACTGCAAATCTGCCTTTAACAAATCCCACTTGCATTGGGGATATTATAAATGGCAAATATTTCGCTAGCCTATCCGCTAATATTTTAGAAAGTAATAAAACTTGCAGTTTTTAAACTTCTGCAAAGCACAGATGGTTGATCCAGTTAGAGTGGCAGAATGTGATAGATATGATAAAATATTTTAGAAAGTAATTTAGCATTATTAACAACATTGGGCGGTAAGATGATGGCTGTCTAAATTCCTTACCCAGTTTGGGAGAACTTAAATATATAGTGAGGGAAAGAAGTATTTGATCCCCTGCTGATTTTGTACGTTTGCCCTCTGACAAAAAAATGACCAGTCTATATTTGTAATGGTAGGTTTATTGTAGGTGTGAGAGACAGAATAACAACAAAAAAAACCTCAAAAACCCACTGCTCAAAAGTCAGAGCTTGATGTGCATTGTAATGAGTAAAATAAGTATTTGATTCCTTTGCAAAAGATGACTTAGTACTTGGTGGCAAACCCCTTGTTGGCGATCACAGAGGTCAGACGTTTCTTGTAGTTGGCCACCAGGTTTGCACACATCTCAGGAGGGATTTTGTCCCACTCCTGTTTGCAGATCCTCTCCAAGTCAGTAAGGTTTCAAGGTTGATGTTTGGCAACTCGAACCTTCAGCACCCTCCACAGATTTTCTATGGCAGTAAGGTCTGGAGACTGGCTAGGCCACTCCAGGGCATTCATGTGCTTCTTCTTAAGCCACTCCTTTGTTGCCTTGGCCGTGTGTTTTGGGTCATTGTCATGCTGGAATAACCATCCACGACCCATTTTCAATGCCCTGGCTGAGGGAAGGAGGTGCTCACCCAGGATTTGACGGTACATGGCCCTGTTCATAGTTCCTTCGATGCGGTGAAGGTGTCCTGTCCCCTTAGCAATACAACACCCCAAAAGCATAATGTTTCCACCTCCATGTTTGGTGGGGGTGGTGTTCTTAGGGTCATAGGCAGCATTCCTCCTCCTCCAAACACGGCGAGTTGAGTTGATGCCAAAGAGCTTAATTTTGGTCTCATCTGACCACAACACTTTCAGCCAATTCTCCCCTGGATCATTCAGATGTACATTGGCAAACTGCAGATGGGCCTCTACATGTGCTATCTTGAGCAGGGGGACCTTGCGGGCTCTGCAGGATTTCAGGCCTTCACAGCGCAGTGTGTTACCAATTGTGTTCTTGGTGACTATGGTCCCAGCTGCCCCGAGATCATTGACAAGTTCCCCCAGTGTAGTTCTGGGTAGCTTGGTCACCATTCCCATGATCATTGCAACTCCACGAGGGAGATCTTGCATGGAGCCCCAGCCTGAGGGAGATTGACAGGTATTTTGTGTTTCTTCCATTTGCGAATAATGTGCCAACTGTTGTCGCCTTCTCACCAAGCTGCTTGGCGATAGTCTTGTAGCCCAGTCTAAAATCTTGTCCCTGACATTCTTGGACAGCTCTTTGGTCTTAGCCATGGTGACTAGTATGGAATTTGATTGATTCTGTGGACAGGAGTCTTTTATACAGGTACTGTAACAAGTTTGGATTAGGAGCACTCCCTTACAGAGGGTGCTCCTAATCTCAGTTTATTACCTGCATACAGGGTAGACACCAGGAAATCTTGATGGTTGATAGGGGATCAAATACTTATTTCACTCATTACAATGCACATCAAGCTCTGACTTTTGAGCACTGGGTTTTTGAGGCCTATTTTGTAGTTATTCTGTCTCTCACAGCTACAATAAACCAGTGGGGTGGCTGATTCTCCACTGTGCGAGTGTTTGTGCAATCCACCGTGTGCATCCAATTGTGGGAGACACATCATGGGGAGCTTCTAAAACAGACTTCTAAAACTATATACAGCTAAGTGACATTTTCTATTTTAACTGAGTGCTGTTTGCCAAGGGTTTCAGGCAAACCTCAGACGCCACCTAGTGTACATTGTTGGAAACTGTTATCCCCCGTATTTGACATTTCCCTATTGCATTCGCCTTGTTTGTAACATCCAATACCTCAGAATCTGTAACAATAAGTTTGTTTATATTTCAAAATATTCAGTAAAGTGCATGTTAAATTTCCTCTGTCTGTTTGTTTGGCCGACCTTAGTTACCTTGCGGTTACTGTGTTATAGGTTTGTTCTCATTGTGCTGTGCTGCCTGATCTTAGCCCTATTGTATACAAACCCACTTTCACTTGCTGTCCAAACAGGTTGTCAATTAGCTGTCCAGCTGAGTTACAAACTCATTCAAACATACCTGATGTTGATGAAAGGAGGTCCAGGTTGCCAAGCACAACATCAAACCACATTGATTGCTAAGCTCACAAGCAGGGTCACTCTTAGAAAGGAACAGATATTCTGTTGTTGCTTAGCCTAATTTTGCTCATGAAATACTGGATTGTATGCATTTTTTAGGTGTTTACACAAAACAAATAGTACTAGTATATCAAACTTCCAGGGACAAATTTACTTTGTGGCAAACATATTTGCTTGTTTTTCCAGCCTTTCAGGGTGTTTATGCGGGTTTGAATGGCATTTTAGACCTTGGCCCACTATATATTTACTTACTCACCTCAGCTTGTTAGTGGATACACATAAAGGTGGATTCCGTCTTTAAACCAGAAGTAATATTCTCCATGAATGTTGCTGGGAGCCAACTCCATGACATCAGAAATCATAGGAAGAAATAGGCACTCTTTTCAATTTGAAGAATCCTAAGCAATATGCCAAAAAAAAACCTCTTTGCCTATTTCTTCCTATAGTTTCTCTTTTCTTTGTATATGCACACACATATAAATGTGTAAGCCGTGTACCGGGGGCTTTCTAGGATACAGCGAAGTCACAAACAGGGAAGACAATGTGGACACCAGCTCAAATAAAACAAAACGTATTTTACTGAGTACTATAACAATAAACAAACTTCCAAACAATAAGACAAAGAAAATACATTACATACACTCATCCCAGAGGACAGCACAGCGCCCTTGTTCAAAATTGGTTCTTATGACCTGCCACACACATAGACCCTAACTTACTAACTATTGCAGGTCTAATCTCAGTCTCTGGTTTTTCAGGCGCCAATCCTATAATGCGGTGCGTGCACGATTTTACTGACCCGGGTCTTGTTCTGGATCCAATGATGTCTTTAAACTCAATAACAGCAACAAGTCTCTTCAACAAACATGAGGTCCTGCAAGACAGACAGTGCTCCGTTCCTCAGCTCCTTTCAGCCTTCCTGGGAAACAATCCTTTTCCTCTGGACAGGATCTGCCTTGGACGGTGGTCAGCCTCACTCAGCCACAGCTCCTGAGACTCTAGGAACACGCTGACCCTTGGATGCAAGCGGATTCTCTTTCACACACAGTCCTTGAAAGATGTCTGCTCTCCTGCTTCCTCTCCTCAGAACAACCACACCTCCTAACAATATACAAACCCCTGCAATCTATTTAGCTGTGTTAAGAAACAGCGGCATCTTGTGGCTGAAATGCAAAACATCAGTAGTCCTATACTTAATTACAAACATTGAACAGTAAGCGCTGTTTTCTCAATCTCACAAATGCATACATACATACATATATGCATGTATGTACATACATGTGTGCACATGCATTTGTCAACTGATAGAACACAGTTCATGCGCACATAGCGGGTCCGCTTTCGCTCACAACTATGCGCATCAGGCTCCTGTGGTTTGGCGCACAACTCATCATACAACAGTTTTATTAAAAAAACTGTGCTGTTTTTAGCATTTCAAACAATCACAATTTACTTTTTAAATTGGAGGTCTGTTGGATCATCAAAGGTTAAAAGATCCTGGGAGATTGTAAAGGAGATCACAAAAACAAACCCCCCATAAAAAAAGACAAAATTTTGAAAACAACTTTATTCAAAATAAACACATTTGCTAAAATGTCACATTAAAATATAAGGACCACACAGACACCACTAAAATTACATTACAAAAAAAACAATCACGTGTAAACTCACATTTCCATATAAAGCCATAATGGTTCAAAAATGGCCCAAGAAATATTGCATTCAAAAAGTACTTGACTTTAACTGCAGTGGATTTATAAAAAATTGTCATATACCTTTTATTTCTTTCATTAAGAAACAACAGTTAAAAAATATACATGCCTCTTCCCTTATACCAAGTTTATCAACATTGTTAGCATACATGGGCTAGATACATTGCACACATTACATATAATGAGATCATCTGACACATTTCGCAGACTGTAGGTATATCAGCACTACAACATGTACAAAAAAACACAGTAAGTACAGCTCTATTATATAGCAGGTACAGCTCTATCATATACATAAATTCTTCAAAATAACCAAATTATTCTGGAACAACTAAGGATGTTGCATTCACTGGTATGCTTACTCTCATGGTATGAAGGTAGGCAAAAGGCAGAATTAAAATCACAACACACAGAGATGGCGGTATCCCATATATGTTCTCCAACGATATTCAGTACTTCTCCAGATATTATTAGTAATACTCACTCTATTATGGAGTGATAATAAATAATTATCTCCAAAAACAAGATTCAATCACTGTATGGAAAAAAGACCCAACAAGCATATAGGCTAGATGTCCAAAATATAAATAATGAATAAATAAAAATATAAATCCACTGCCGTTAAAGTCCCGTATGTTTCTTGTTCTTTTATTCTTCAATGTATATTTGGGATGTTGGCAGGATTACAAATGTTAGAAGACCAGACAATATTTATGATTCAAAAAATACTTACCAAACCAATATGCAATTTGTACCTATCAAGGTTGAAAAACTGTATTATAAAATATTTATGTAGGACAAACATTTAAAGGTTGTAATTAAGACATTCTATTGCAATTAAACAATATGGACACAAACACAATACCATAGCATTAACATTGACTTCTTAATTGCAAAATGGACATTTAAACATTCAAAGTTTAAAAAACAAAAGCAGCTATTGTGCAGCTATTCTCGCCAGCTGAAAATTGGTTGATAAATCGGTTTTTGGCGTCCGATTCCGGATCGCAAATACGCGCGCACAAGCTTCTGATTTGGCTTGATGAATCAGGCTCACAGACCCTTTAAATTGTTTTGTAGAATAGCAAGCAATTTCAATTCCTTTTAACCAATGACAATGTTTCTAGAGGAATGTTGGGTCTCCCTAACCCCTCCCAAACCTGAGAAGTCATCAAGAGGTACATGTATCTAGAGAATGTTTGCTAGGAACTGATTATTGTAATTTCTTATGAACATAGTCAATAGATCAACCTTCAGCAAGAAAAACTGTGTTTGATAATGTTTATTTGCGGAAGATCGTAAGAGTTATGTATATATATATATATATATATATATGTTAGTGATGTATTGATAAGGCCACAGTGTAAGTGTCACGAATAACAGGGAGGGGAGGGTAACAGAAAGGTTTATTAACTACTAGGCCTCAAATGACTAGGGAAAAGGGAATGGTCACCCCTTGCAGACATCCTAATCTAGCCCTAACTCCTAACCGTATGAGCATCCCCTGATGGTGGGAATGCTCATACACAGGAACCTAGTCCCTACTAGCCCTGTATAGCCCTGACAGTAGTGTCTGGCTTGAGACTGTTTGTTCCTTCCCCTATGAAGGACCCAGTGTCTCCCTGAGGCCTAGTAAACAACTAAATAACCACAAAACACCAAGAGTAAAGCAACTTATCTTATTAGCAGATATCAACAGGAACACAGGATGGCTCAACACTCCAGCTATTCACAATCCAGCAATGAATATCAACCACACAGCATGAAGTGTGAGGCCAGACTAAATGGAGGAGCAGTAATGACCACCAGCTGCACCTGATGCAAGGGGAGTGGTCATTACAAACAACAACACAGACACAAGTAAAAACAAAGAGGCTGTCAGATAATCTCACATGCAGCTTGTCTGACAGATCCTCAAACTTCCGTCACGGAAGGGACCGTGGCAGTAAGTGACGCTCATACACTTGTGATACTACATTTATCGCAGGTCTTGTGTGAATCATACAATATATTACCCCCTTATCCCCCTTGGCCATATAGAGCAACACATATGTTAGTTCTAGCTTCATCAGCCATGAATATATTGTTTAATTTTTCACCTGAACTAGGAAGCTGTATGAGTACAATATGTAAAGACCTAAGACATTAATATTATCAAGTGTGGCAGAAGCATGTAAATTCATAGTGGGTATTAGACTTGCTCACATTAAAATAAATGAGAGTTAGTGAGCATGGATAAAATATGTAATTCAGTGTAACTTGTTAGTAAACCCGGTTAATGTTTAAACCCGGTTAATGTTACAATAATGTAGTTACTAAATTAACTATTGAGAAATTCTTTAAAGGGATATTGATAAATTGTCAGTATCCATGTAATGTATGAATGTTGGATGAATAGGTTCCTGATTTGGGGTTCTCTTTCTTGGGCTACATTATGTTTGCGAAGAGGTTACCTCCAGAGGAATGTTGTTGTGTGCCAGAAGGTTACCAAGAATGAAATATGAATACCGATATCAATTTTTTTATGTCACTTTGTGCAATTGTTTGTGTGCCATTCAGTCACAAGACCAGGGATTGTTGGAAGTGACTCAAAATTATATTAATATGACTTGTATGTAAGGATAATTCTGCCTCCTTGAAAGCAAGCTATAAACCTCATTATCTGTGGAGACAGATGAGGTCCCTCAAACAACCATCAAAGGATTGCTGAGCTGAGACAATGATTGATCTTCCATGAGTGGATGCCTGAAGATCATTAACAAGTTGGCCAGTTTTACCACCTGGTGGTAGCCCCTGCCCGAACCAGTTTACACCTGCTTCAGTCTTCCTGGAGGGGGCAGGGGTCTGTAATAACAATCCTAAGCCTGGGACAGTGACAATATGTGTGACTTCACCAAAGATGAATCAACAATGTGATTTGCTCTTGCAGAGGGGTGTGGTTCAAGAAGAGAAAACCCTGGTGTGTATGGTTGTGTGAGTGAGAATCACCATGTGTTAGAGATAGAGATCCTTTCCTTTCCAAGAAAACATATATAATAAAAGAACCTGGATTTCCTAAAGGATTGCCTCCTGAGTTGAGGGTATTCCAAAAATGTCTAAAATGGTTATCAAGACGCTTAACTAAGGCAAAGAGAGAATTTACTATATTTAGAAAATAGAAGTAACACAGCTACACAGCTAACACAGCTTTGATAAAATTAGACTGATTACCTAATACATTCAACAATATAAGAAATTTTACACGAATATGAAAAAGCATTGACACCTTCTGATGAAAGATAATTTTATAGCTATGTTGTTAGGAAATGTTTATCTAGCCAGTGATCCTGCACAGTAAAGTACACATGTGCAATAATTGTACACTCATGAAAGATCCTTTTCAACGACAAACTATTGCTCAATACTTGAACGAGTGTTGTACATACAGCACCATTCTGCTCTATGGAGAGGAGAGGGGGGAAGCGACAGAGCAGCACCCCGCTGCGTTTTCTCACCTTCACTTGCATTACAAAGGTTTCATTGTCCATCTGTGGATCCACCATGTGGATCCGTATGTGTTTATTATATCAGCATCCCCAGCATATACATTGAAGCTGTGTGTGGGTGAAAGGGATTTAGATCTAAGTGCTGCAGCCAAGGTGTAGAATAGTTTCTAGCTATGATTCTGCCCTACCATCGGCAGCCAGGCCTATATGACTTACTCTTACCCACTGTATGCCCATTGTAGTGTTTAGACTGGTTGACCTGCTAGTGGTGCAACTATCTGTTGGATTACCTGTTGCTGACTCGGCCTATTTCCTGGCCTTGTGATTGTTTATTGACTTTAGCCTGTGGCCATGACTCTGCTTTGTGTTTACCCTTGGATACCTTGTTTGCTGGACTGATACCTCTGTATGATACTTGGCTCTGTTTCTAGACTCGTCTCTGTTGGAGACTCCTGTACAGCGTTATCTGGTTAATGACCCTGGACTATCCTGACCTTCAATTGTGTTCACTGTTCTGCTCTCATGGACTCCTGGTCAGTCCTTCCTAAGGCTGAGCGGGAGCTTGCTATATGTGAAGTTAGATCGGGGGATTGGTACCTGTGAGCACTGGTGTTAGACCCTACACAAGTATCAACCCTATTTCCAAAATTACTTTTAAGAGACCAGCTGGTTAATATATGCTGGTAAAAATGAATAATTATTCAATTAATAATATCCACAATGTTGATATACTGCCCAAGGGAAACATATAGTACTCCCTAATACTGTGGAATACTTCCACCATCATGATGTGAGTGAAATGCCTACTATGTACATAATGCAAATTGTTTTTTTTTTATAAATGAAACCATATACTAGAAAAAAAACGGTATTTATTTAATCCTGCATCAGAGGAAAACATAGACCGCTTTTTTTTTAAATCTATCCTGAATCCGGAATTCAAATTTATTTGAAGTATGTGGCTTAATTATCTATCAATAGGCTTGACTTTAAATACTTCTAGATAGACATACTCTTCTATTTATAAAACAAAGGTGTTTAGTAGGGTCCAGGATTAAACAAAGAGATAGGGACGATAATTGGATGACTTGATGAAGATGAAGATACTGAAATTTTCTAGTTTAAATACACTGAAAGGGATACCCTTTGAAATGACATGGTAAGGTGTCTGGAAAAAGAATTTACATACAAAACTTTTGTATAGTTATGAAACTAAAAGGAGAGAAACACAGTTTGTGGTTATAAATACTTTCATTCAGTGCATTACTGAAAACGATTTTTTGCTTATGGGGTAGAAAAAAAATATAATATATTGGTGGGACTTAGACTTAGACTAGAGATTTATCATGTTGTGTAAGCGGGTGGGAAATGTATGCACAATGTGAAAGAAGATTACACATCTTACTAAACTGTGAGAACAAGAAAAATTAAATTAACCTGCCAAGCAGTAACCCTGAGTGTGACTCGGGGGGAAAAAAAAAGGATGCTGAGAGCGTTAACCACGAGTCACACTCAGGGTAGCTAAAACAACGAAATAGAATAATAAATTAAGCCTTACCTGATCCACTGGCGTCCTTCTCCGCAATCCACGTCTTCTCACTTCCTCCGGTTGGCGTCCTATGCATCCGATAAGTCAATAAATTTTCATGAAAAACAATGTACCACTTTTAGACATATAAATCCGAACAGAAATGAACTGCCCAGGAGGTTAATAAGCTAATTTCCCTAAGCAGGTATGAACTAGCAATCACTTTTATATATGAAGCGCCTTTGAAGCACCACACACAAAAATATGTTCTTGGATCTTAACATTTGCACATAGAAACCACTGTCAAATACTAGCTGCCATTATTATATAATTTATTAACATACAGTACCTCCCAATTTTAAACTATTGTAAAGAGGGGTGGCTATGAAAAGGTGCAATGCAGTGAAACTTAGGATTGGCTAAACAACACTGAATATTGAGTGTGCTGTAAAGATGTAAAGTTAGAGTCTGAGTCCTTGCACAGTGTCTATTGTACACTTTTGATTCAGTACATGAGGGGCAGTGATACACCCTAAAATGTAGACCTCAGTGACAGAGTAGTGACAGTGTAGACCTTAAAAAGAAATTGATTTTGTGGAACTTTCATGAAAAAAAATGTCCTGCTTCATAATTTTAGTGGCCAGATTATGCATATGTTGGGTTAGCACGATTTATTTCATATCAATTATGTCTCACCAACAATAATGCTTTACCAGTATATACTGGTATATGTATACCATATATGAGGTCATCCCAAAGGAATGCAGCATATCCTTTAACTGATATCCTTATAAGGTAAAATACTGGTTTAAGGGATGATCATTGGTCAGTACTGGTCAAACACTGGCCATTGTCTTAGTTCCTGAGTAGGTAAAAACACAGTACCATACCTAATTAACTAGTCTTGACCAGAACAAACTGTATGCAACATGTTTTTTTGATCATCTGCCAAGCCAGTAATTTGTAAGACTCCTTGGATGAATGCAACTCATTTCCACAGCTAAGTATTTTTGTTATATCTAACTCTTTGTTACTGCATTGTTTTATCTATCTGTCTTTATTATTAAATAGTATTATCTTTCAAGTCTTTGTGTTTTCTCTCTTTGTACACTTCAAATTCAACCCATCAATATTTGCATAAACTGTCACAAATTATATTTGTGACATAACAGCATAGGATAGTTTCAGCGAATGAAAATACCTTGCCCAGGTTCCAGGTTTGCAGATGGTACCTCATGTAGTTTTGGCCAATACATAGGGGCATTTTTTACAATTACACCTATTATAGAGACGCTTAATCCAATTCACCCATTATAATGTGGCCATCTCCCACTAAACACCATGGACTTGTGACACTTCACTAAACCATAAGTTATAGTCCCCCCTTTTTCACTGAACAACAGTAATAAATGCAAGTTCACCAGCTACATCTGAGGCAGCTGAATAAACATTTTCTACTTCACATTTAAAAGTTACAGAATATATTTACTGAATTTGATGTATGTATCTGGTACAATAATTGCATATTCTAAACTAGCTTGGAAAAGCTAAAAACAAATAAAGTCATCCAAGTCTGTATCTTGTTGTTTTTTTTTTAAATATTTTGCAACATCAGAATTTTTTATGGCATGATTTATGGGTGTAAATACAGCAAGGGCAATGAATTATTGTGAAATGTTTCAATATCAGCTGGCCAGTGTTTGGGGTTCTTTGCACTTCAGTCATCTGGAATAGTTTCAAGTGAAGTAATATAAAAAAAACATGAAGTATCTGTGTTAATTATAGAAGGACAGAGAATGCTTGTGGGTAGATATGGGCTGATTAAACAATCAGTTCTGTTAATATAGTAATAATTAATATAGTAAAACACTAGCAATCTAAAAAATTTCATGCTAAAGTTTGCAATGTTCAATATGGTATGCAATATGGTGCATATGGTATGCAAAACTTGTGTAGAGTGTCTACGACAGTGCAAAAATGGAAAACTGAAAAGTTTAAAATATGGTGTACCCATAGGTACACCATATTTTAAACCTTTCAGTTTTACATTTAAAAAATCCTTGGCAAGTGAAAAAATTGATGTAAATAAGTTGATTTAAAAATGGTGAACTTCTAATTTGGACAGCAAAGTGGATACACAAAGTACCCATGTTTCATCTGCTTGTGGGATAGTTGAGCAAACCAGGATCACTGAAAAAAGTGACATAGCCTCCAAGGAAAAACAGCAGCAAACACATTAACGAGCCAATGGTTGACAAAGAAAAAATCATTCTCCTTCCATTACACATAAAGTTGGTATTATTGAAGAAATTTGTTAGAGCTCTGAACAAGGACAGTGATTGCTTCAATTACATTTGTAGATTCTTCCCTGGATTGAGTACTGGAAAATTAAAAGCAGGAATCTTTGATGGACCCCAGATTTGGAAACTGATAAATTATTCAAATTTCACAAGTTACTTGACTGATATTGGAGCTTCTGTGCCTGGCACAGCTATGTCATGGTTGTCAAGAACTTCTTGGGTAACCATAAAGCACAAAATTTGAAGAACTGATACAAAACTTTCTCTTAAACTTTACAAATGTGGGTGCTATTATGAGCATAAAAGTACACCATCTCCATAGCCATTTGCAAAAATGTCCAGAAAACCTTGGCAATTTCAGTGAGGAACAAAGGGGAGAGGTTCCATTAAAATATAAAGGTGATGGAAGAAAGGTATCAGGGCAGATGGGATAGACATTTTGGCTGACTACTGCTGAAGCCTTCAACGAGATTGTCCTGATCATCAGCATAAAAGCAAATCATACAAACAGACTTTTTCAATTACTTCTTTGTGATTAGTTCTGTAAATATACTGAATAAAGAATATATTGACATTAAGTATTTCAAAAATGTAAAATTGTATTTGTAGGCATATCTAGTTTAATTTTGCTTAATTTCATGTTTCATTAGTTTTCCATGAGGTTATTATTGAGGTCATTATTTCAAAAACTAGAGCCGATCCAGCAAAACCAATACAAATTTGTGCATCAAACATAACATAAAATGAGTTTATTCTGTTTGGTAAGAAAATGTTTGTTGACCAATGTTCTGTATTAGAACTGTCTGTGTCAGTGAGGAAATTATTAGACTGTATCTTGTACGTAACCACCTTGAAATGTTCTTTTGTAAATCATTGTGACTGCTGTACTGCCTTTTCAGAATATAAGATAAAGACAGTTTAAAAATGTTCTTACTGCCTTAATGCCTCAATCAAGGTTTACAACCAAACTGTAAAGATAAATTGCTCAGTCATACAAAAAAGATATAAGTAAGGTTACTTAATTCTAGATATGTTGAATTGTATTGTTCTCCAGAGTTTGATACGTATGCCTCACTGTACACTGACATTTTTGTTGATAAATATGGCTTCTTAATAATAACTTTGCCTTCAATAAGCCACTTCAGCTTGACAGTCCCATAATTTAGACAACAGCGTAAATCATTCAGGTCAAATGTTGGATTATAGTGTATGGAATTGTCATTGCACTGTCATGGTAAAAAACACTAATATACCATCAATAACACAGTCAGCAAAAGATCAGATTGTAAAACTTATTAAGCAAATTACATTTTCAAAGACTCATTTTATTTCTTATAGCTGTTTCCTCTTTTCATATGATTCAGGACAAGAGAATTATTCACATAGAGATTAGATAAGGTGTCACCCTTACAAATTCAGGTAAATAGAGTCCTGAAGCCTCTGTACACCATATAAGGTATGATTTGGATCTCTTTTACCAAATCTATGATTGCCTGAATATTTATCCACTGTCCTTTTGCATAAACCAAAAACTGATTTCTTACATTTGAAGCGTTTTTCCTCCTGAGTTCCTTTTCCCTAAGGTTTTGGGAAACCACTGAGCTCCCTGCAGTATGCTGCTTCATTTCTGAATAGAGCACCTGGGCTGTCTGAGTACCCTGAGTACATAACGGGGAAGACCTGAACGTGGACCGGGGGGCCAAGGAAGCTTCCCAAGAGTGGGTGACTCAAGCATTTGTGTCCTTTGCCATAGCCATCCAGGTAAGGGGTGAATGTTCTGTAGAAAAAGTAAACAAACGGCCGAGCAGGTAGAGCTTCCCATGCCCATTTAATTGCCAGGCATTCCCGCTTTACGATACTGTAATTTTTCCCAGCTGGGGTAAATTTCCTGCTCAAATACATAACAGGGTGCTCCTCACCCTCAATCAACTGTGACAGGATGGCCCCTAGCTCCACTAGCTCCACATTAAAAGTGTTAGTTTGTACCACAAAAGATCTCCCAAAATCAGGTGAAACCAGCACAAACACTGTTTCTGATTCCATTTTACCATCACTTTCCCCTTTGTTAAGTCTGTTAATGGTGCCACTAAGGAGGCAAAGTTAGGAATAAACCTCCAATATTAGCTCACCATGCCAAGGAAAGTGCACACCTGTTTCTTGATCAGGGGCCCACTTTTAATTGCCACTACCTTGTTTACCTGGGGTATTATAGGGCCGCTCACAATGATGTAGCAGAAAGTAAAGGCTTTCTCCTGGCCTATGGCAGGTTTTTTTTTATATACTGTAAGGACTGCTCGTCTGAGGGAATTTACCACTGCCTGTACCTTGGGGGAGTTACTTTCCCAATCCCTGCTAAAAATCACTACATTATCTAAGCAGACCACAGCAAACTGCTGATGTAATGTCAATATTTCATAAATCATCTGCTGAAATGTAGCTGTGGCACCCTGTAGGTCAAAAGGCATTCAAGCAAATTGCCACATTCTGTGCGGAGTGGAAAAGGCAGTTTATTTCTTTTGGAAAATTTGAAGAGGAAAGGAGAAAGACAGGCTTTTGTTGGCACTAAATTTTGTATAAATTTTATATATTTATTTATGTGTTTTTGATTCAAACTTTAGTGACAGCAAAGATTCCTTACAGGAATTTTGTTCAACATATGATTCCTATATCATGAAATGCATATTATACACATATAAATTACATGAAAATAAGAAATAAGTAATACTGGTGATAAAAAAAATAATAAAAATGAAAGAATTGTACTCATATTGTCTCAATTATTTCCCGATGCGTTTCGCCCCAAAAAGTGGCTTCCTCAGGGAATAAAGAGACTCGAGTAGGTATAAACTAAAGAGAAAACCAAATAGAGCACAAACTTACATAATAGTTTTTTAGGTCAAAAAGGAAAATATATGCGTAAAATAAAAATGTCCAAAGTTCCCAAAATAATCCAAGTTGTATATTCAGTATATCATTGGGAAAAAGTTTTAAAGACAGTCAAAGAGGGTACACATATATAGACGGTAAGATTCATATTCGAACATAAAAAATTTGGGTTACTGTATGGTTTCCCAAACTATTATACCTATATGTCAGTTCCATAGAGTCAATTAAAGGGTTTGCATTTAATGTATCAAATAAGAAGTTCAATAGGGACTTAAGGTGCGTACACACTTCCAATTTTTATCGTTCCAATCGAACGACGAACGATCGATTGGGCAAAAAATCGTTGGTAAAAAAGTAACCAACGACGCCGACGAACGAGGAAAGTCGCTGGAAACGAACGACCGGACTGACGGATCGGATTGGACGACGATCGTTGAACATCGTTCGTGTGTACAGTCGTTCGTTGATCGTCCATGGTCTGAGCATGCGTGATGAACGAACGTCCGTTCACTTTCCTGTCGTGCACATAGTTCCTCTATCGCTCAAACGATCGTATCTATTGTGTGTACAATATCTATGAACGATCGTGTCGTTAACTCTATGTGCAGGATCGGTGCTATACGATCGTTCATATATATCGTGCATGAACGTTCGTCGTTCGTTTTCCAACGATAATAATTGGAAGTGTGTATGTAGCTTTACTGAGGTTAGAACAATCCAAGGTATAGAGGTGAAAATGTTGTATAGTGACAATGTGAAGGTGCCAAAATAAAGATGGCGCTGCACTTGAGGTAATAATACTACTATTGAAATAAAAGAAATGTAAAAAGTATAGTGTAATCACTATATGCATTTGTGCAAAACAAAAGGTACATTGCAACAGGTTTGTAAGGTGTATTGTGAAAAAACACTTACATTATACTGGTTACTGAGTACACTTGTTAGTATGGTGGTTCTTCTATCATGGGGTGTTATCCTTAATGTTTTGGACATACAAGTTGTTTATGATGCATTAATTATAAGGTATATAAATAGCCAATATTATCAAATCCTGAATTTTACCAAGGGGGACTAATTGCTAAATGGTTCTCTTCCTTTTTTTAAAAGAAACCAAAGGTTTTACTTAAGAGAGTTTCTAAATAAAATGTAGGGCTCTGTGTTGTGTGTATAGTATATATAATTGTGCATGTTTACCTGTATAGGACAAATTATGGCCAAGTTTAGTGCAGGGCTTTAGCCAATTTGTGTGTATAGTGCTATTTTGTATGTATGTTTGCAATAGTGCATTACTATGTGTATGTTTGTGAACTGGTGACCAAAACTTGACTGCATATTCCAGATGTGGTCTGACTAATGCTTTGTACAGGGGCAGGATTATGTCTCGATCTCCGCAGTCTATTCCTCTTTTAATACAAGAAAGTACTTTACTAGCTTTAGATATTGCAGCTTGGCATTGCATGCTTTTATTAAGTCTATGATCTACCAGAACCCCCAGATCCTTTTCCATTTCTGACTCCCCCAAATGTATTCCCCCTAGACAGTATGATGCATGTTGTTAGCTCCCAAGTGCATAATTTTACCTTTATCTGTAGTAAATGTCATTTGCCACTTGGCTGCCCAATCAAACAGTACATCCAGGTCTGCTTGTAGAATATAGACATCCAGTATGGACTTAATTCCATTACATAGTTTAGTGACATCTGCAAACACAGAAATGATACTTTTAATCCCAAACTCTATATCATTTATGAAGATGTTAAACAGTAAAGGTCCCAACACTGAACCCTGGGATACACCACTTATAACCTTAGACCATTCAGAGTATGATTCATTAATTAAAACTCTCTGGATGCGATCTTTAAGCCAGTTCTCTATCCATTTACAGATTGACTTTTCTAAACCTATCGACCCTAACTTGCATATTAACCGTCTGTGGAGTACAGTGTCAAATACTTTAGAAAAGTCCAAGTACACTATATCAACTGCTATTCCACTTTCTACCTGTTTACTTACTTACTCATAAAAAGAGAGTAAATTTGTTTGACAACTTCTGTCTTTCTTAAAGCAATGCTGACTATCACTTATAATATCATTTTCTAGCAGAAGCTCCTCTGTGTGGCTCTTTATCAAACTCTCTAAGACCTTTCCAACTATGGACGTTAAACTAACGGGTCTGTAGTTACCTGGTAATGACTTTGCTCCCTTTTTGAAGATAGGAACCACATTGGTCACAATCCATCAGTACCTTGCCAGTGACTAAAGAGTCTCTAAAAATTAAAAATAATGGCTTTGAAATAACTGAGCTCAGCTCTTTGAGGACACGTGGATGTAATCCATCAGGTCCTGGTGCTTTGTCAACCTTATTTTTTCCCAGCTGTTTCTCATTAATATCAATTCTGAGCCATTGTGACTCATTTAGGGCAGTGACATTGCTATTATGAATTTGGACTTGAGCTCTGCCATTTTCCTTTGTGTACACAGAGCTAAAAAAAGTGTTTAGTAAATCTGCCTTGTCTTTATCCCCAGTTACCAACCTAGCGACATCCTTGAAGGGGCCTACATGCTCAGATCTGAACTTTTTACTATTAATATATTTGAAAATTTTTGGGGGGTTTGCCTTACTTTCCATTGCAATCAGTCTTTCATTTTGAAGTTTTATATCTCCTTTTTATATATTTTGTTATATTCTTTATAGGTTTCAAATGATGAAGGTGATCCTTCATTTTTATATTTTTGGAATGCCCTTTTCTTGTTCCTTATGGCTTTTTTAACATCATCTGTAAGCCACATAGGTTTTAATTTTAGCCTCCAAAACTTATTACCCATTGGAATATATTTTTCAGTTTGCTTTTGTAGAACAGACTTGAAACATTCCCATTTATGTTCTGTGTTCTTTGAGGACAACATTGTCTCCCAGTCCAAGTCACAGAGGGGCCCCCTAATAATTGGAAAATTTGCTCTCTTAAAATTAAATGTTTTTATCTTTCCTGTTTTTGCTTCCTGTTTACAGCTAACCTTAAATGAAATCATATTATGAACACTGCTACCCGGATTCTCTTTTATTTGCACATTTGTAATGTGTAGCTCTGCATTGTTAGAAAGAACTAGGTCCAGCAGAGTATCATTTCTAGTTGGGGCTTCTATAAACTGTACCATAAAATTATCTTGTATTAAATTCACAAAAAACTTTTGCTGTTCCTGTAGTGCCATTACTCCGGTCAATGTCAGGGTAGCTGAAATCTCCCATGATTAAAACACTTCCACTTTTTCCTGCTTTTTCTATCTGTGCTAGTAGTTGATTTTCTATTTCTTCCTTAGCACTGGGGGGCCTATAGCAGACTCCAATCATTAATTGTGTGTTATTCAACTCCACATTTACCTCCTCCCATAATGCCTCAACCTCATCACTTCCAGTGATGGGAAACATTACGTATGCCAATGTATACTTGAAGATAATGGTGAAAAACAATGTGACACAAAAAATAGCAGTTTCAGTGCGTCTAACAAAAA
This sequence comes from Pyxicephalus adspersus, assembly GCF_032062135.1. Classification (NCBI taxonomy): domain Eukaryota; kingdom Metazoa; phylum Chordata; class Amphibia; order Anura; family Pyxicephalidae; genus Pyxicephalus; species Pyxicephalus adspersus. The sequence goes on from NC_092859.1 coordinate 62,431,251, forward strand.
TACACCTACAGGAGCATCAAAATTGAAAAGACACTTGCATTGTTTTCATCCTAAATTGTTACAAGTTGTGAATGAGAAAGATATCCATGAAAATATTCCATTCCATTACTTCTGGGATAAAAAATGTTCAGAAATCTACTGGAGACCAAACACAACTAGGAAGATTCTTTATATCTGAAAATATTACCATAACAATAACACTAGAAAAATTCAAAAACCACATTATTGAAATGGTAGTAAAGAATAGTGTACCACTATCCTTCTTTTCACAGTCAGCCTTTTTAGGCCTAAATGGAGAAAATGGCTGTAAAACTCTCTGGAAAGAAAAAGTATAAGGAAACGTTTAATTGAAGAGGTCAAATGTAAAAAGGAAGAACCACGAAAAGGTCTGAAGGGACATTTTGTCTTCCAAAAAATGGATGCATGTACACGTCACAGAGTCAATTATTTTGCTAATAATGTTAGATTTGTTGATGAAAATAATAAAACAATAACGCGAATCTTGGGAGTAAAGGACACCCAGGCACATCACTCCAGTGACTATCTTAAGAAGTTAGTGAAGGATGTTCTAGAAGATTTTGAAATGAAAAGGGAACAGATTCTATGTATTGTGTCAGATAATGCTTCTAATATGTTGAGCACAATTAAGAAAATGAATAAAGTAGATGAAGAAAGTTAAAGACAGATATTAAAGGAAGACAGTTCTGCAAATAAAAAAAAAGAAAAAGTGAAAGTGAAGAGAATAGTGACATTTTGGATAACATTGCTGAAGAAGCATCTACCTGTACAACTATTCAACATATGGGTTGTGCTGTCCATACTCTGCCACTTCCAAAAAGGGATGGATTGAAAGATCATCATGCAGCTACTCTAATTTGCAAATTGAGGCAAGTAACTGTTGCAGCCAGGGCAAACAGATGCAATTTTGAACATACTTGCAGGTAAAAGAGCCATTTTGGATCAAACAACACGCTGGGGAAAATGTATTTGATGGTAAAGTGTTGCTTTAACTAAAAGACTTTCTTGAAGAACTGGACAATGAAAATGTTTTATTAACCGAAAGCCAGTGGCACAAGTAAAAGCACTGGAAAATCTACTTTCTAACCCCTTTACTGTCACTGAGAGTTTGCAATCTGAAGATTTAACACCTGGTAATTTTTTCTTGAAATGGAGAAGCTTGATATATTGCCTGAACAAAAGTGGAGGGTTAATAGCTGATGGCATTGTATCTTCAATGAAGAAAAGAGAGAATCTCTTACTGGATAATCAAATCTTGTCAGCTGATATTTATGTTGAACCAATGAGATGACCAGACTGATACTGCAAAAAAAGGCCCTCCATGATGTAGCAGTTCGCATGAAGGGATTAGTACCTGAAACACTAACACTGGATGAAGCTATAAGCACTGGTAACTCAGGATCATCCTCTTTAAATGAAGAATTAGACTTTGAATCCTACTTGGACAAAATAGAATTTTCAACAGTAAAGCTACTTTGCATTTGCGTGAAAGATTAACAACCAGAAAATGTCCAAAAAAGAGATTCCAGGAGGAGTTTTTTATTACAATCATTTTTATAAAATTTTAAACAAATATACAGATAAAAATTTACACATTATACACAAATATTATTGTCCTATTAGGACTTTTCTGTTAACCATACATTTATAAAAATAGGTCAGTAAAAACCAGTAAACAACAGTGCTAATACATAATAATCCTAAATCTCAATCTGTTTGTCCATCTAGAAAACAGTGTAAAAAAAAAAAAACAGGTAAGTGATTTTTAAGATTCTACCCAACATTAGGACATCCAAAAAGAATCTTATTACTTATAAAATTAGCCATATTTTTTTTGTATTAGACTATATAACTTTATGTGTCTAATCAACCCACCCATATGGAGTGGTCTATTTATTATACAATCTTCAGTGAGAATAAAAAATATTAATCCTATTATAGTTCAATTTCGGTTTCAATTTTTCAAATAAGTAGTGGCAGTGCTATCATCATTATGAATAGATTATCTTTAATAAATTGTGTTTATCTTTACATATAACATTAATCCATAAATTGTGCGTAATTAAATCTGACCTTAACTCATAAGTCCACAGTATACCAAAAACAATTAAGACATAACAAGACACTTTAGGGGAGGGGAAAGTCATACCGGATAAATTCCATTATTTTATTGTACTTAAATATTCTAAGTAATTGAATACATTTTCTTCCATGGTTCCCATATCAGTTTAAATTTGTCTAAAGTATTCTTAAGAATATGGGTCATTTTATCATTAGTCATAATCCATTTTATCTTTGAATGGGTTCATTCCTATATCGGGGGATTTCCAAGAACTAGCTAGGGTGATCTCATCTGCCAAAATCATCAATTTCAAAAGTTTGATTTTAGACTTAGATGCTATTAGATCTCACCTGCTAAATAACGCCAACTCTCTGGTGCCTTTTACCCTTCTTTCCATCACCCGCGACACTTTATCAAAGATTTTATCCCAAAAGATTGGGGCAACAGGGCAGGACCACCACATATGTAATATTGTACCATTTGTCCCACATCCTCCAAAACATAAGGAGATGTTGAGGGATGAATTTTGGATATCCTTTCAGGAACCAAGTACCAACGAAGCATATCCTTGTAATTAGCTTCAACTAAAGCTGTATTTAATGATATTTTCGATAGTGAGTAGGCCATAGAATTCCATTCCTCTCTAGTAAAAATTTTATCTAAGTCTTTGTTCTGGGACTCCATGTATTTCAACTTATTTACTGTTAACATTAAGGTACCATATATTATTGAAATTTGCCCCTTTATCTCTCTTACTGATCTACAGGATCTTTCAAAAGGTGTGAAGTTTAGGGGCGCTCAACTCGACATATTTTTGAATACATGAAGGATCTGATTTGTCTATATTGGATATGTTCTTTATTAGGGAGTTCCTTTGTACTTGTCAAATGTTCTAAACTTAACATATTACATTTGTCTACAATATCATAAATAAACTCAAACCCCCTATTACACCACCAATAAAATTGTGTTCTATTTTCCCCTGGGGAGAATTCCGGGTTATTCCATAAGGGTGTAAGAGGGGCATATTCTGAGCATAGGTTTGTTTTAAATTTAGTCTTATCCCACAGTATCAAAAAATGGTTTATTGTCTGACATCTCCTATATTGTTCTAATTTCTTTGGGATCCACAGGATGCTAGACTAGACTCTTGTAATAGCTGTCTCTTCAATTTCTACCCATTGCAGCCTAATACCTTGCAAAATAGATTGTGAGAGTTGTGATATTTGGGCCGTTAGGTAATAATGCTTAAAGGATGGTACTCCCAAGCCACCTTGAGTCTTAGGTGTCAACATAGTTTGCCTCTGGATCTCACTAGATTTACTTCCCCATATAAACGTCATGACCTTATTCTGCAGGTTATCTATATATGGGGGAGGAACCAGGATCGGTAATGTTTGAAACAAATATAAGATACGGGGAAAAATATCTTGATTACCGCTATTCTACCCAGCCAAGAGGGAGGTGTTATGGCCCATTTGTTCAGATCATCAAAGATTTTTTTAAATAAGGGGATATAATTTGCTTGAGTGAGTTATATGCTGGAGACAATTGAATCCCTAGATATTGAAAGATTTGGGTTTCCGAACTAAATTTAAAATGATCTTTTACCTTTTCAACTTGCTGAGTCATCAAATTGAAATTCAATGATTGCGATTTAGCACGATTAACATGAAGTCCAGATATTACTGTGTATTCATCCAAGATTTTAAACAAGTTGGGTAGGGTGATATGAGGGGAAGAGATGTACATCAAGATGTCATCAGCAAAAAAAAAGGGCACTTATGTTCCCTCGTACCACACCATAAATAAGAGCGGGGAAAGCAGACATCCCTGCCGTGTTTCTTGTCTAATGTTAATATTAGATGACTAAAAGCCTCCCAGCGCTATATTTGCTGTCGGCTTATCATATAGTGCCTTCAGTATATTTACAAAATATTTTCCAAAACCCATTGTAGATAAAACCTTAACCATATATGTCCAGGAAACACTGTCAAAAGCTTTCTGAAGGTCTATGGCCAAAAACATTGCTTCTCTTATATTCCCTCCATCCAAATTTGCATTTACTACTGTTAATAAATCTATTGTACATCTAGTTTGATCGAATGCCTGTCTAAAGGGGATAAACCCCACCTGGTCCAGATGGATTTATTCCCCTATAAAAGAATTCAAATGCATCGATAAGATCTTGGTTAAAAAATTCAAGTTAATTTAAAGATATTGTTCAATTAAAGATATTGGTCTATAGTTAGTCACATCTGAGATGTCCTTTACTGGTTTTGGTATCACACTATTGGCTCGATTGGCCTCCTCAAGTAAAGGGTTGCCTGCATGAACGTAATTATATTATTGGACCATATGTGGAATCAACTGTGTATTTAACGTTTTATAATAAATATAGGAGAAACCATCTGGCCCAGGAGTACTGGTATTTTTCAGCAAATTCAATGCTTTATGTGCTTCCTCTTTTGAGATGCGTTTATCCATTAAATCTACATATTTGGGTTTAAGTTTAAGTTAATCTTTTTAAGAAATACCTCCAGATCAGCCTGTGCTGTATTCTGTTGTTTATCATAAAGGGCAGAATAAAACTCCTCAAATACCTTTAAGATTTTTTCTGGATTTTGGGTCACTTTACCATCTTTTGTTTTAATTTTAGGTAGAGTGTAGTTTTTAAGTCTAGGGTTAAGCTTATTAACTAGTAATTTTCCTGGCTTATCACCCCAAGTGTAGAATTTATGGGACGCCCATTTCAGTGACTTCTCTGCTCTCCTCGTTAATAACATATTTACCTCAGTTTGTAGGTTTCAAATTGGTTACAGTTTACCAAGGCAGGGTTTAACTTATGTTTCTTTTGTAGCAAATGAAACTCTTTCATTTTAGTCTCTATAAGTTTACCTCGTTTTTTTTTTCTGTGTTCCTTTTTTAATAAGTCCCCCCCTTATATACGCCTTATGAGCTTTCCAGTTGTTAGCAGGGGAGGTATCTTCTGGGAGGTTAAAAGTAAAAAATTCAGAAATTGAACTTTCTATTTTGGTTTGTATTACTGGGTCTAATATCAGACTCATTAAGCCCCCATCAGAAAGCAACTTGAATATTTTGAAGTCCCTTTAATTTCATAAACACCGGATCATGATCAGACCACGGGATTGAAAGAATGTTTTCTTTACATACCAGGGGGTAATTTAGTCTGGACAAAGATATGGTCTATTCGTGAATATTGATTATGGGCTGCAGAGAAAAAAATAGTATTCCCTTTCAGTAGGGTTCATTTCTCACCATATATCTACAAGATCTTATTTTTGAAGTAAATTAGATAGTTTATGACTCTTTTTAGGAGGGTGTCAATATTTAGAGGTACTAGTTTTATCTAGGATTTGATCCAACGCTAAATTAGAGTCTCCCAATACTATTAAGGATCCCTGAGCAAATCTTTATATAGTAAAGAAGAGAAAAAAATTAATCTGATTTTGATTAGGTGCGTACTATGTTGTGACCGTTACCTTCTGCCCTAGGAATGATCTACAAACCAACAAATACCTTGCCTCTGGATCCTGCATAACATCCTGGGGTAAAAAGGTATGTTGTCTTGCAAAACACAACATCACTCCACCCTATTTCTTATTAGATGATGCATGATGGTTGCATGTAGTGCATGTAGAAAATCTTTTATGAAATAGACTGTGGCATAGATTTAATTGAAAAATAGAATTCTTGTAATGCCATTATATATATTTATAGGGAATTATAATAGTGTAAAGCCTTTGCCCATTTAATTGGGGAATTAAAGCCTTGGACATTGTGGGTCAAGACTGCTATAGGTAGTGGTGCATTCTGAGTTTTCTTTAAAGGTTTAATCATCTCTAAAACAGTTAAAAAAGTAATCATAAACTTATTCTTATTTAAGTGTTTAAAAAAACAGACCAGAAACGAGAGGTAGGGAACACAAAAAGACAAAAAACCAACATAAGACCACAAAAAATAACAAAATTTCTTGGGTTCAAACAACCCCCTATTTCCCTATTTACCTCTGGGGGTATGACCCCCATCCAAGTATCCCAATCCATAAGGGCATATCCTTGTCCCATAATTATAGGGAGAAACCAACAGGTGTCTCACTATAAGTTACTCCCTGTCAGTAATACTACCCACAGTGAGGTCATGTATTACCCCCTCAGCTCTTCGGGCCTTCTTCAAATATAACCATATTACATAATTAGTTTTGACAGCACCCAGTGTTATCAGTCGGATATATCACTTTATGTTACCTTTTAGTTACACTGACTGGTAAACATTTCTTACTTATAGTTAGGATAATATATCAAGTTTTTGTAATAACTGTTTCCCTTCTTCATAGGAAATAAAGAAAATATATTTCCTTGATGTTGAAAAGCAAAGCAAAAAGGATAGGCCCAATGATAGTTTATCCTTTGGGAAGCCTGGAGTAGAGGTTTCAGAACTTTCCTGCGTTGTATAGTAAAAGATGAAATATCAGAATAAATTTGAACTGGAACTCCTTCCATCATCACTGAATCAGGTCCTCTTAAAGCCTGCATTAGAATTTCTTTTGTAGAGTAGTAATGGAGCTTTAATATTATGTCCCTAGGGGGGCCATCCAATTTAGGTTTCCTCAATGCTCTATATACTCTGTCAGCTGTACTGTAGCTCTTCTATCTTGGCTTCCAATATAGATATCTGCTTTACATTATGAGAGACTTTAAAGGTAGTAATATGAAGACTTTGCTCCATGGCTTCTATTCTACATCCAATCCCCTGGCAGGAGTTTTTAAAGACTTAAAAGAAGTAGAAAAGTATTATCGCTCATCGAAACTGACTGTAGAAGAAGCCACCCTTGTTTATCCCAAGATTATTAGTGATGTGGGTAGAACTGTAACAGCTATGCCACCCACCCAAGTCAGTGTTGAAAAACTATTTTCAGCTCTAAAAATAATCAAGTCAGATTTAGGAGCTTATGAAAGAGCATCTGGCAGAAGCAATTCTGTTTCTTAAAACAACACATAGGCCCTGATTCATGAATTAAATGCGTGTATGCTGGACACGCATACGTTCGCGCTTCCAGCGAGCCGGTTTCCCGCGGTCCGGAGCCGAGTGCGCTAGTACACGCGCCTTCGCTGCCAGCTGGATTCCTGCCTTGATAATGAGCAATAGGGGTCGCGAATCTGCCAATTAAGGCGATTAGATTTTAGCTGCGCGATTAAGGAGGATCTGTTAAGCTAATGGTGAGATCATAGCAATTAATTAGCGCACACCTGCTCTCTGTTCTGTGTGCATCTATATTCCATTACAGGTCAATTAGAATCTTTAATACTTCATCTTCTTTTGGGTAAGTGTTACTTTTTTAGGTTACATTGTACCCATTACCAAAATTAATTATTTATTGTTACATTTGTTGCACTGTTTTCATACTTTTTGGTTTCCTTTGCAACATTCTTTTCTGGCTGCATAAGCATTGCTTGCCCAAATCTAAACTAAATTGCACTCTGCCCTAGTTTGGCAATGTGTTTTTGTAAAGCGTCACATAAAGGTCCAGCTCTTACACAAATATGTCTGCTATTTCATTTCCCAAACGATTAAAGTGTGCTTTCTATGACTTCAACTCCTAGGTCGGTTTGTAAACCAAACATGATGTGCTGAAATATGTAAGGCATGCATTGTAAACAAATTTAAATACTCACGCCTAAAGACATTAGCAATGAGTTCAGCTCTGACTCGACATCCCTCTGCTGTGCTTTGGGAGCCAGAGGCAGGATGTTGATGCACCTCTGGCTCGAGTTCCTCTGGAATGTCCCGGGAATCCCCATGGGGCAGGCACAGGTTGTGCAGAATGCAGCATGCCATGATGACTCGGGCAGCTTTCCACGACGCGTATAGGAGCTCACCACCACCGGGCCGCGCCAAGCACAGAAACCGTGCTTTTAGCAGCCCGATGGTTTGCTCCACAATCCCCCGGCTTTTATGCAGAGCCTTGTTGTAATTGTGCTCTGCTTCAGTCCGGGGGTGACGCACAGGTGTCATAAGCCATGGAAGCTGCCCGTATCCTTTGTCAGCTGTAAAAAGACAAACATATTACATGTTAGTTCTTGGTATAGTAAGCGTTCTGTGAATGCAGTGTAACACTAGATTTTTTTACAAAGGTCGCTAGGGGTTGTGCTCTTCGGTCAATTTATTGCTTTTTGGTTGTTAGGAGACATTGTTACTATTGAATACCACACTGAAGTACCGTGAGCTGTGAAAATAGTAAATATACTAGGGCTTCCGTGAATATCTGAAAGTTAGTTCTTCCCCCATGCTCCCAATATTGTACAATATTTATAAAGTATTTGCTAAATTAGATGTTAGCACAAAATATGACATATAAAAAATATAGGTCATAGCCTGGCATTCAGACAATGCAAAGGGACATAGCAACATAATAGGTGTCTTCAGGATTTTACTACTGTTAGTTGTATTACAGTAATGACATTATACATTACCTATTAACCAACCCTCAGGCATTTCTCCACAGATGAATTTCTGGTAGAGGGTTGTCTGACGCAGGATATAGGCATCATGGCATGATCCTGGGAAACCTGTGCGTGCACTCATGATTTTCCTGTTGGCATCACAGACTATTTGTACATTCAGTGAATGATATCGCTTCCGGTTGCGAAACACGATTTCCTGCAATTTAGGGGCCTGAATGGCCACATGAGTGCAGTCAATGGCCCCCAAAACATTCGGAAATCCCGCTCGTCTGAAGAAATCTACATTGACCTTCCTCCACTCCTGACCTGTTTGAGGAAAATGAATATATAGTGGGACAAGGTTCACAATGGCATTGATGACCTTCGTTAAAACCCTGGAAACTGTAGGCTGGCTTAGTCCACAAATTAAGGCCGAGAAGGTTTGAAAGGAACCCCTTCCTAAAATATACAGAGTGGCCAAGAGCCTGGTCATTTCTGGCATTGCCTGGCTTCTCTTAGTTTTTGGAGCAATTTTGGAAAAGTTTTCTTTTCCAGCAAGCTGTAGAGGTGATGGATAACCTGGCTCCTAGAAGATGCGTGGTGCCCAGACCATTTGTGAAGTCTGAGCTTGCTCTTCTGGTTGCTGCTGCTGTTGTTGTTGTTGCTGCTCTTCTTCTGTTATGACCAGATACGAGGTGCTTAATGCCACAACAGCAGTTGTGAAGAGCAAGTCGAGTTCCAAATTTGGATCCATGACAACAGCAAACAAAATCCTTGAGCCGGCGCACATTTGAATGCGCGTGTGCACGTACTAAATCCCTATAAATTTTCCCAGTTTCTTAGCCATTCTGCTCATGCAAACCAAAACTTGGTGAGAAAACAGAAAAAGAACAAAAACTTGGGGGGGAAAAAGAACAAAGGTTGCAACAAGAACAAGTAAGAATACACCATTGACTTTATTCCTCCAAAAAATGTTTTGGGTGTGTTGTCCCATAACTCTTTTATTTTGTGACTTCTAGTTACATGGAGCCAAGGAGAATGGCCACCACCACTACCACCACCACCGCCACCACCACCACTACCACCCCAGGGTCTTCAGTCCATAGACCAACAGGCAGCTCCCTCAGGCCAGCGAGGTTGCTCTGTGAAGCAGGCCAAGTAACATCTAGGCCCCTGGTCCCTCAACCTGGCACCTCAGCCAGTTTGAGGCGGACCAGGAATTCTGCTTCCAAGGCAACCAGCTTCACTCCTGAGCAAAATGCAGCCCTCATGGAGTCCTACGTACAACATTTTCCTAGACTCCGTGGGGACTTGGACTCCCAGACTTCCCATGCTGTAAGGTAGGGACTCTGGGAGGAAATTGCCAGGAGTGGGCAGTATACAACGCACCATTACCCAGTGTCAAAAACGTGTGAGTGACATCTTCAGACATGTCAAAATGGTCCTGGCCACAGAGGCCGGAAGGAGTGGGACCTATCCTTAACATCCTGTGCAGCGTCTCAAGGAGTATGAAAGATTGGCGTTGCCATTCATTGGGCCAGAAACAGTGGTAGGGGTGGACTACCGGGATGACTCTGATGCTTGCCAACCATGTAAGTTCAATCCTTTTAAATTACCTAATTACCAATGTGAATTGATTTTTGCATGCTTGTGGGATTGCAACAGTTTAGTCATTAGCATTGAGAACAAAATAGCATTGTGTTTTTACGTATTTATGCTTGGGGGTGAAATATGAGATCATTTTTGGAAAATGACCTCTTTGGCTTGCATTAACAATGTGTGTATTTCCATTTTTTTACAATAGTACGCCCTGAGACACAGCAGTCCCCTCCTGCCCTCTTTATTCAGGGTCATGTGGATGATAAGGATGTCACTTCGCATCGAGATGACACTGGCCTTCCTCCTGGTAAGATGAACCTTCATTGTTTGACATTGTGCACGTGTCTCTAATCATGTTTATAACCACACTCATGTGTAATATGAGTGTTTCATTTCACACATTTGTGGCTCTGGGAGTGGTATGTTTTGTGGTTAGATTTGTGGTGAACTGATCAATCCAAATAAACTTGGGTTAGAGTCAAGCTTACTGTTTCATTTGTTTTTGTGCTTTCATCACCAGATCACCATCTACAGGAGGAGGTCGTTGATCCACTGCAGAGAAGCCTGGAGGAGAATACAGGTAATTTGGTTTGTGTGTGTGTTCAGCCTTCCAAAAGCTAAGTAATAACCTTCGATCTTTCTATAATATATCTACATATACATAACATTTGTTAATTTTTCTTGCCAGAGGATTCTGGTGCAGACTCCCTTTGGGAATGTGTAAGCTTATTCTGTCCAAAGAAACGTTGCGTGTGCGAAATATTGGGGACTTTTGATATGTAAAGACTTGTCACCACATTCATTCATTTTGATGTGATATATCATGTGCCTTTGTGGAACATCCATGTTTGCTGGTTTCTGGTTCTGAAGAGTTTTCACGGGCTGCATTCACTGTGGAGGTAGGCAAGAACTGGTCCATTAGTGTTTCTTTTGGGATGTGTTGGGGGAATGAACCTTTCCCAATGTGTTCCATTTGTGTT
>NC_092859.1:62442714-62450047 GCF_032062135.1 Pyxicephalus adspersus
GATAGATTAGTGGAGTCAAGGATGCCTGGCCCAAGTTCTGATAATTTTGAACCGGTCCTTACGCTTCTACATGAAAACATAAATCAAAATCGCCAGGACCGAGAATTTAACCAACAACATCTGGCGGCCGTGCATCGTCTGATAGAATCGGTCCAAGAACAATCGGCCACTTTGGGTGCCTACATGTTCAGAGTTGACCATCTCTGTAACATGATAAGTGAATCTGTAGGCCAACAATCTCGCCTACATCAGGCGATTATTCAAAGGCTGGGTTGGCAAATCCCAATAAGCACTGCTGGCCCCCCATCTCCTGCAGAGCAGCCAGCTCCATTCTTCCCCCCGGCTCCACCCCGTGCCCCTGCCAGTCCACCCTGTGCCCCTGGCCGCCCACCTCCTAACACACGGGCAAACAATAGACATGCTCTGGAGGTGGGCCGCACTCACGCCTGTGCTGTGCAGGTGGACCGTTTGCGTGTAGTGGGGGTGTCCTGTGGCCAAGGCCAGGAAGTGGAGGTGACCCGTGGCCGGGCTGCTAGGGGGGGCCGCGCCCGTGGCCGGGCTGGTGAAGTGGGCCGTGGCCAGTTTGGGCGAACTATATAAGTGGATGCCGGGTGCCAGGTGAGAACATTCTTCCTGTCAGTCTTCACTCAATTTTTTCAGGACTCCATGAGCTCGCCAGTGTGAGTTTGAGTTGGTATCCTGTGTGAAGGCGCTTGTTTGTATAAACAAGCTTAATCTCTATTTTGTGTTTGCCCAATGTCCACAGGTTAGTAACCCTCGCACTTTGACACTTTACCTATCTAAGTTTGTTTTGATGTGGCCCATGTATGCTCCAAATGCAGTTTTGCTATCTACTCCTGGAAGAATGTTTCAGTACATTTGTCAAAGTGATTCTAATCAAATATGAAGTCTCAGCTCAATACTCTCCAAGTATTGCTGTAATTACCTTAAAAAAAGCTAAAGATTCTTTCAAAATACACGATTGCATCTTTGTTCACTAAATGAACTCAAATCTAGTTATGTCTAGGGACCAAATATGGCACACTGCACTTCTCGGACACTTGTCTGTAACATATAAATGTGCTTGCTAATAGGTCTACTTTTCTGTTGGTTAAAATGGCATACTAAGGTGTTCAGCTGTGTACTCTATGCCAAATGTATTCTTGAATGATGTTACAATTACATATATTTTGAAGAGGACATATCTAACATACCCAACTATGTTACTTTTAAGGTCACATGATGTTTTGACCAAGTGACCAATGGAGGAATGGAGCAAACTCGGCCAATATGCAAAACAGGTTTGTGTAGGATAAGAGCATGTTCAATATTTTATGGTTCAAATACCCATTGTGTAAAAACTAAGTTTTTTTTTTTTGTGTTTTTTAGGGATGGAATTGGATTAGCCATGCTGGAAAAATGTTGGAAATGTGCACTGAAATAAAAATCAAATTAAATTCACAAAATCTGGCTTTTACAATTTTTTTACAAAAGTTTAATTTTTTTAATCTCCCCCCAATAACTTAAAATATCCCAACAAATATAAAAATATAATACTAACAAACTTATTTATAAACATTTATACAATTTTTTTTTTTTTTAAATGCTGTACTGCCTGGGCACATCCCAAGGAGGGTCCAGCCTCAAGTGCTGCTCCAGGGCAGACATCCTCCTGTGCAGCCAATACAGGCTTTCCTGTATACTTCCTGGCGGGTGAGGAAAAACAAATAGATTAAGTGGAAGAGTTTGGTCCAAACATGTTTTTAAAAGTACTGTCCTTTTAAAAACCAAACAAATGAAAATATAAACTTACCAGGAGGATGTCTGCCATGTCGCCGGGGTTGGGGTGGCGGTGGTGGCGGTGTTGGGGGGCTCGGAAGCTCCTCTGGTGGCTTGGCTGCCTCCCTCGATGTGGAACTGGTTGTGTTTGTAGAAGGAGACCAAAAAAATAAGAGGTAAGTACTGACCAAATGGAACAGTATAATATGCAACTAGTTATTAAATTGCACAGTGCTAAAGAATGTAAGAAATAACAAGAAAGTATAGGGAAATACAAGAAAGAAAGGTGAATCCTGGGTCCAATGAAGGTTTGGCGTCAATGAAGGTTGTGGGTTTTCACAAGGGACAAATTTGTCTAAGTGACATTTAACCTTTGTCTTCTGTTAAAAGCTGCCTAGACCTGAAGGTAGTCATACACTCCTAATGATACTTGATAGAACTAGAACTAGGCCTAACAAACTATCTCTATCTATAACTAGTTTATAATCATGGTTCTAAAGGAATGTTTACAATATCTAAAATGGAGAAATACTTAGTCAGATGAGGAACTTCTGTCCTGCGGAGGAGATGCTGGTGGCAAGCATTTGTAAGGTTAGTTAAGGTGAATAGATAAATGCTGAACTTCTAAATTATACTTTCTGCCTACGTCCAAAAATTTTAAGCAAACATTTTTCAGTACAACTATGGCCAACTAAACAACTCATGTCTATTTTTAGTCATGCTAGCCAACAACCTAGAAAGAACGTTGCATGAAAAATGACTGGAAGCTACATGAAATCCTGCTAGATCTTTCTTTGTATTTGTAACCAAAAATGGTAAAAGTAGTGTGAGAATATGCTGAATTTCAAAATATGTTACAAAAGTTGATTCTAAGGTTAGCTTACAGGCAATCTCCTCGGCCTCAGCTGCCTCCTCTCCTTCATCGGAGGACTCTGGCTGCGGATTTGGTGCAGCGGGCTCCTCCTCAGGAGATGGCTCCTCCTCCGGGGATGGCACCCCCTCCACAACCGGCTCCTCCTCTGGGGATGGCATTGGCATCTCCTCACCCTGGGGGATGGCCAGGCGCCTGTGTGGCTGCTGGATTATTCTGAGCCGGAGTGATGGAGAGTTGGCTGTAATAACAAAATCAAATATACCAAATTAATAAGAGTAGTAAAATATAGGAAGTGAAAAACAAACAGTTCTAGGCTAAACAATACTACTTAATACTACTAATACTAATACTAATAATACTAATACTAATACTACACAAACAACAAACATTCTAAAACACCAGTGCTTAACAAGAGGAGAAGACAAAATGCCAAACTTACCAGACAGGATGCGGTCCCCCACTTCACGCACCAAATCGGGTCTCCTCCGCTTCAGGTCGCTCCACACATGCTGGATCTGGGCCACAGTTGGGCGCCTCCCTGCAGGGGTCCAGAGCCTGTTTGACAGCCTCTCTGCTATTTGTCTCTTGACAAAGATAGACCTCTGCTGGTCATATCTCTTGCGAATCAATGTCTAAAGAAAAAGATAAACAAAATGTGAGTTATTTTGACAACAACCAACTAATTCATTGACCGATTTATATATTTTCTGTTGCAAATTGACATAGTTTGGTTGCAAATGTGAACTGTTTGTTAATATTGTGTGTAGATATATATGGGTATACTATTACTAAGAAGCTTCCAGTTGCCACCCCACTAAGCTTAATCCTGTTTAAACCATTGTAAAACCAATAATTGTGCTCCTAGATGTAAACTCTGTTTATCCGGTTTTAGTGAAGCATTAGTAAGTGCCAGACATACATACAATCTAGGGGCAAAATGTAAGCACTGTCGCACTGGGTCAGATAATGCAGCACATGTGGATTTATTTTGTTGACACGTGAAAAAAAAAAGATCTATAAAAAAAAGTGGAGAAATACAAAACACGGGAATATCTATGAGACAGTAGAATAATGTACCTTCACCAAAATCAGGATAGTGGTGTCAGCTAGCCAGAGGACATTCTAGCAGAAGGCCTCCAGCTAATTTCCAGCCTTGCGTGATAGAGAGGAGGCAAATTAGTGCTCTTCAAATGATCGAGCTTAATGGGGTAGAATCCTGAAGATTCTTACAAAGCATACATACACACATCAAAATATGTGCATGTACATAGTTTTGAACAGCCAACTTTAGGTGTGTGGACCTCTACCCAGCTCTCATCTGCAGCTGTAATCCAGTGAAAGAACAATAGAGAACGCTCCATTCTCAGCTGTCATCTGTGCAGAGGATTCCAGCTGCCGATAAGAGCTGGGCAGTGAGCGCAGCTGGAATGAGATGGGGACACAGGCTGTCCCTCCCCCATTCTATAGCTGTGCTGTGGCTTCTATATAAAAAACTGCTTGGTAAAATATATCCACTCTGTGGGCATGTGTAAGATCATGGGCACAGTGTGATATCTGTGTGTGGGAATTCTGCATGTCATATCTTGCAGCCTATCTGAGTGTCCTCATAATAGTCTCAAAATATCTAAGAAATTCCAGGCCTCCAAATTACAAGCATTTGAAGTGCATTGCAACAACCTCCAAGAAATGTGGTTGATTAGTAGCTAGTAGGATCCTCAACATTTCAAGTAGTTGCAAAGAAGGGTTTAGGACATGTGAAGGATTAAAGATGGCGAGTTCTTAGGCTGAGAAATATGAGAAGCAGCGTAAAAACACATTGCAATGTGTTTCAAACATGCATGATGCAAAAAAAAAAAACACATTGCAATGTGTTTCAAACATGCATGATGCAAAAAAAACACATTGCAATGTGTTTCAAACATGCATGATGCAAAAAAAACACATTGCAATGTGTTTCAAACATGCATGATGTAAAAAAAAAACAAAACACATTGCAATGCATGATGCATGATGCATAAAACACATTGTAAGGTGTTTCAAACATGCATGATGCATAAAACACATTCAAACATGGACAAAAATAGGCTAATTCTAGTAAAAAGAATCCCCCTCCCCGCCCCCCCCTAAAACTTTTCTAAAAAATCACTTTATTATTAAAGCGCAGGTCCCTCTCTCCAAACAGGCGCAGCATGATGTCTCTCTCTCCAACTTCCTGATTAACTCCCGCCTACTGCAATGCGTGGCCACGCCACGCATTTGCACGTACGTACACCTGCTGTATGCGCATCCATACCCGCCAGTGGTCCGTTGTTGAGCATTTTTACGCGCATATATTTTATATTAATACTTTTTGTATATATTTTTGGTTATGTTTCCTTTGAGCCAAACATATGTTGTTGCTTTTTAAGCCTTTCAGGATGTTTATTCAATGTAAGCAATATCCAATGTATATCTTCCAATGGCAAATCCGAAATCATAGGAAGAAATAGGCAATCTTTGCAATGTGAAGCAATATGGTCCAAAAAGCCCTCTTTGCCTATTTCTTCTTGTAATTTCTCTTTTCTATGTATATGTACACGCATCTACATGCATATACATGTTTGGCTTTATGTGCACTCATGTCTATACATACATGAGTGCATATGAAGCAAAACATGCAAAATACAAAAAAAAAAATAAAACTTACTTTAATGAGGACTACTGATGAAACCGTTTTCCAAATAATTCAGGGGGAGGAACAGCTTAAAAACAATCACAATTGTCTTTTTAAACTGTGTGTCCTGAGAGATTGGAAAGGAGATCACATAAACCCCTAAAACACAAACAACAACATTTTAGAAATAACTTTATTCAAAAGAAACATTTTCTAAAAGGTCCAAATAAAATCTAAAAAAACATCACAACCAAAATTAAAAAAAATACACAAAAAAACTTTACAGTAAATGACAAAATAATTAAAAAGAACAAACAAAACACATGTAAACCCACACTTCCATGTAAAGCCAAAATAGTTCAAAAATGGCCCAACAAATATTGCATTCAAAAAATACTTAACAAACCAATATGCAATTTTGCCCTATCAAGGGTGGAAAAGTGGACCAGAAAATCTTTATGCAGGACAAACATTGAAAAGCGGTACTAAAGGCAGAATTTGGCAATCAAACAATATGGCCACAAACACAATAACATAGCATTAACATTGACTTCAAAATTGCAAAATATGCATTAAAACATTCCAAGTCCAAAAAATTAAAAAAGAAGCTATTGTGCTAAATGGTAAAGTATCAAATGCAGCAACATAGTTTAATTAGGATAACACACAAACCAACAGCCCCTCCAAGAAGAAAAAGACAAAAGAAAAAAGCAAGTTAAACCACACCCTTATATATGCTCAAATTTAGGGGCACAGGTGATAGAAATTCACTTGCAATTAGCACTTGCGCAGTCTGTCAAAATGGGCTGTTTGTTTTTTTAGCAATTGCACATTTCATTATCATTGATTGATATGATCCTTAACCACCTGGCCGTTAAACCCGACATCGTTCGGGGTAAAAACACTTGCAAAAAGTGTTAAACCCGAACTTTTCTCCGGTCGTTAAAAATGTAAACAAACGTTATATTGCAATCCGATTATCATACATTGTATGACAATCTGATTACAACTGGAAGAAAATACTTACCCGGTCCCCGCAGCTCCTCCAGCAGCAATATTGCTATTGCTGCTGGCATCTGCAGTGAGATGTGAAGCACAATGCAGAAATCCTGCATTGTACTTTGCATCTCTCTGGAGATGGGAGCAGCAGCTCCAGCGTCCAGCGTGTGCCTGTGTGAGGCAGGGCAGGAAAATCCCCCCCTCACATCACCCCGGGAGGATGAGTCATCTTCCGGGTGATGTGAGTGGTGATGTATGGGGGTGTGTCTGGGAGGGAAATTTAAAAGCAGATTACAATGTAATCTGCTTTTAAATGGTTTTTACAGTACAAAAACACCACACAACATGAAATAAAAATAAAAGTACATTTTTATTTTATATTTTATTTTTAGTATACATTGTTGTCTATTATCTCATTATTTTTTTAATTATTATTTATAATTATGTATTATATTATAATTTATGATTATAATATAATAAATAAATATAATTATCATACCCGGGAGTTAATCCTAAGAATTATAAGCCCACAATATAAACAAAAATTTCTATGCAAAAAAAATAGGATCACTTTTTGCATCAAAAAACTGACAGAATTAGGACGCTGGGGGGTTAAGCTGATTTTTGTTTTTTATTAAATTTTTTTAAAAGTACATTTTTTTTTTACATGATTGTGTGTTTCAAACTTGTTTTTATAATTATGATATCTACTAGACCCTTGCTCGGACATATTTCTGTAACTTACAGGTCTACAATTTACAAAAAAAAATTTAATGAAAAACAGTGTACCGCTTTTGGTACAGAAATCTAGACATCAGTGTAACGCCCAGGTGGTTAAATATGTAAAAACACGCCCTTATATATGCTCAAATGTAAACGCAGAGATGATAGAAATTCACTTGCGCAGTCTGTTACAATGGATCCTTAGATATGTAAAAACTCACCCTTATATATATGCTCTAATATGATCGATATGATCCTTTAGATATGTACAGCAGTAAACAGATATTCCACTATAGTAGTCCACT
>NC_092859.1:62450113-62470894 GCF_032062135.1 Pyxicephalus adspersus
ATATCCTACAATAATTATAAATATATATTTATATATATATATATATATATATATATATATATATACATACACACATATACATAAGAAGCAAACAAAAGAACGTGTGTGTGCTTGTGACTTTTGTGGGAAAATCTAGTCCGATGGCAAAGCCGAGGCTTCGCTCACGGACAGTCACAAGACAGTCGCAAGATTTACCCGCGGACGGCTCCTCTGATCAGGCATCGTAAGCTTTTATATAGTCGCCTATGTGGAGGAGTTGAACTCGGTTAACTCTTGCCTAACAGAAAAGAAATAAGTCATTTTAAAATATGCTTTTTCCTAGCGCATATAGATGTTTTAAACATTTGAACAGCACAAACATTTTTTTTAGGGCTAAGGGTAATATGTGTGCCATTGGAAAGAGTGCTGTTTTAGGGGAACAATGACTTTTAATGCAAGCTCCCCAGTGTAAAGCTGCCGGGGATGCGCAGCTCTGGCCGCGAGCTCATTCAGTTGCTGAATTGAGCGACGGCTTCTGATTTCCTTTCGATTTTGCTCAATGAATCTGGGCCATTAAGTTAGTTTTGGATTGCATTTAACAGCAATTCTACTCTACAACTATATTCCAAGTGTAATATATAAACTGTTTTAGGTTTTCCAGCCTTTGTTTTTGTTCATGTAGGTAAAATTTGTTTTGTTTTAAAACTAACAAAGAATGTGGTTCATATTTTTAAACTGTAAAAGTTCCTGTTCCTGATTTTTATGCATGCTATGCTACTACCTAATAGCCACTTGATAAAAGCAACAAATAAAACCTTATTGTTTTCATTTTTTGGTCTTTTGTTTAAACTGGCCAATACAGTAGTTTCTCATTTTCTCTTTACACTTTTGCGTTCAAAGTTCACACTTTTGAAACCAAACTTCACAAAAAAAAATTTTCAACCTTGTCAAAAAATTCTATTGCATTCAAACTTCACACTTTTGCATTCAAACTTCACACTTTTGCAACCAAAGTTCACAAAAAAATTAAGACCTCCCAATTATTTATAAATCAATAAATTTAATATAAAATAAATATACCACAATATTTTTACCATAAAAGTTTTTCTCAAGAAACATTGTACAAAAATGTAATATTTACATATTTTGTAATAATATTTATTAATCATGTATGCTTTCTCCTCTTAGGTATTTAGGCAAAAAGCTAAACATTTTTGTATAATAATTTGAGCAATCCCTCTCGATTATTGTTAAAAATACACTATTGATGTTTTCAAATAAAGCACTCAAATTCATTAGCCTATTTCCTCTTACTACTTCTTTCCACTTAGAGAACATGTTCTCAACAGAATTAAGGAATGAAGAGTATGGTGGTAAAAAGAAGAGTTGGTGTCCCTTACTTTCAACCAAGCTCTTTACCTGGCTAGTTTTATGAAAGGGGACATTATGCATAATTAGGATGGCATGCTGAACACTCTTTTCACTGAAAACATTTAAAACCTTTTCAATAAAATTGAGGAATGCTTCTTGATTAAATGCTTGTGTTTGTGACTTAAAAGTGGAGGGTCCCATTTTTTTTCCTCACACAACAAATTGAATAATTTCTGGAATGCACTCCAGCCACAACATGCACTGTCCTTTTCCCAATAGAAGATTTTCCCCTTTTAGTTCTCATTGAGATGTTAAAACCTAATTCATCAAGAAAGTGGATGTTTTTTTCCATCTTTCTTAGCAATGAGATCAAGGATTTTGTTGCACAGATTTTGTTGTATCTCCTATATACTGGTTTGTATTTATCAATATAAATTTTTTTTGTATGCACTGGCTTGTTAAATTCCTTTAAAAAAAAAAATAAAATAAAAAAAATGCATACTTATTCTCAAGTCGTATTAGAAAATCATATAGTCTAAATATTTTGATGTGGAGAATGTTGTCCCCTTTTGCTTGATAACATTGTTTATCACTAGTTCATACTATGTCTATGGAGTTTTGCAGATACTCTTTTCTTGATCAAAAGTCACCATATTTCTATCATAGAGTGCCTTATATTGTAACCAGACCCACAGATGTGGCCACTTAGCTGGCTTGCAGTCATCCGTGCACCTTGAATGGGGGTTAAATTTCCTACCAGAAGAAATTATTAGCAGGTTTCTAGGGCTATAGCAATCCTTGTATCCATTGGCACTTTACTTCCAGATTTAGTGCCTAATGATTGTCTTGTCCTCTGGGTTTTCCTTCCCTGCTTCCATCCCTTCCTAATTAACCCCGTTTTTTTTTTCATCAGTTAATTTATTGTTATCAGCATGACTTGTTTCTAATAACTATTGGCCTGTATATTAGTTTTAATATATCCTAGTGTAATACAACTCTTGTATTTGATTCTGATAGCAATTGCAATCGATGCATATGAATTTTTTTCATAATACTTCTTTATGTGTAATTGACTTTTCCTCAAAATCAATAATCCATTTTAATAGAAAAACAGTAAACCCTACTGACAGATGCATTTATTAATTACCTATAATTAACACATTAAAAGTCTACCCTGTGATATTAAAGTCCAATGTGTGTGTTTCTCACCAGGGCTGTAGAGTCGGTAGATAAATCCTTCGACTCCGACTCCTCAGTTTCTGGTAACTCCGACTCCTCTGTATTTACAGGGTTTCTCATTTTATCTTCACACTTTTGTATTCAAACTTTACACTTTTGCAACCACACTTCACAAAAAAATTTAGACCCCCTATTATTCATAAATCAATTAATTTATTATAAAATTTAATATAACACAATATTTTTACCATAATAGTTTTTCTCAGGAAACATTAATTAAAATATATGAAAATAAATTGATGATTTGTCAATTATTATGTTTTTTTACTTTATATAATTTTAAAATGAAATATCTTTATTTCAGGGATTTAGTTTTAAGATAACAATATTATTCATCTTTTTATCTTCAAAGTTATTAGCATTATATTTAGTATTGCACTTACCCTTATTGCCAGACAATTAAGTAATGCAGAATGTCAAAGAGTGGCAGACAGTTATCTGAATGGAAGTGATGCCACCCAGATAGCAATGGTTTTGGGTTGTAATCGTACAACTATAACCAAAATTATTTAGACCTTTGAAGCTTCCGGTAGAGTGGAAAAATTATCAAAACGAGGTCTGAGAAATTCAAAGTTGGATTGGAAGCCCATAAGGAGGAGTTACGCAAGTTGATGTCAGAAGATTGTGGAATAAGCCTCAGGGAAATGAAGGATCAATTATTTGCCAAAATTGGAATTATTGTATCTATTTCAACAATAGATAGATGCATTGATAAATTCCGATGGTAATTAAAAAGAACTTCTTTAATTCCTGCAAGGAGCAATGATTCTCACTCTGTTCAAGAAAGGCTTGAGGATGGATCAAGGATGGACAAGGAGCGATGATCTACCCGGGGACCGTTCTCAACACTTAATCTTTATACCTCTAATGTGTAAGTGTGTCTGGGTCTTGAATATCTTGGTGAAGGAACTATATATATTCTGGAGAGCATTTACATTCTTCCCAGTAAAATTCTTTCCAGTACGTACGGGCCTGTTTGATGGCTGATTTTCTGAATTCATTAAGTCTTTCATATACTGCAGTTTATATTGTTTACTCTGATAATCCATTGCTTGAGTGTGGACAGGGTGGATTGTTTCCATAAGGGCAGGATACACGCTTTAGCTGTATTCAATAGGTGACGTAATAAGGAAAGTTTATAACATTTCCTTGGCATTGCAGACACATGGAGTAAAGCAAGCTCTGGCTTATTGGAACTGGATACATCTGTTAATCTGCTAATAATGTCTGCTACCTCCGACCAAAAAGGAGCGAAAACAGGACAGTTTCAAAAAATGTGCACTAGGGTTCTTGTGTCCTTTCCACACCTCCAACACATCGAACTCATGCATAGATACATTTTAACCAACACTTCAGGTGTTCTGTACTACCTGGTTAATAATTTGTAATTCTTCTGTTGATACTTGTTACTTATCGATGTCCCATGTCCGTAATACAGTATAAGCTCTTTTTGTTCCTCAAAAAAGTAAGGTTCAGAAACAAACATGGGCATTGATGTGGCTTGCGACGTCAACTGCAGTTTATACATGTAAGATAACACTTTTCTTCTTATTCACTTCTCTCTCTAGGGCTGCCTACTTTACATAGTGGCTCCAGAGGGGTAAGGGACCTATGAAAATGTCTAGCTGACGGAAGTGATAGTAGAAAATGTTTAAACTGTATTGTTCTCCAGGCATCTAAGCATGGGAGGGAATGAGCTACTTGTACATGTGATATGGGGCTCCAGTCTGAAGACTGTAAGAAATGGGTAGCGCGAAAAATGCCCTGTTTGATCCATTTCCCAAAAACTATGTTGTTCCTTCTGGTGGGGAACTTCGGCGACATAGGAGAGGAATAGGCCTCAATGCTTTTGCTTCTAAAGAACTTGCCTACTATATTCAAAGTCTCTCCTATTAATAGATGGCAGTGAAGACCAGACAGCAGTACATAACTGAATAGGGGAAATAGCATCCTCCAGCCTTAACCATCCCTTAAAATAGGCATGTCTACTAGAGGGGTTAGGTGTACAGCCTTGTGATAAAGCACAGGATCTGGCAATGCTATGCCACCCTTATCTTTCGGAAGTCGAAGAAGACATTTACTAAGCCTGGGGCATCTGTGTTCCATATAAATCGCAGAAATTCAGAACAAAATTTTGGTAGTAAATGGGAAGGCATATAGGACGGCAAAGTTTGTAGCAAGTAAAAAAGTCATGGCATTACACTATATTCATTTTCAAGATGTTGCAGCACCCGAAGCCAACCTTGGAGGTCCCTGCATATAGTATTGAGAAGATGTAGAAGTGGTAAAGTATTGAGAAAACACCACCACTCTGTTCAAATTGGCTGGGATACTAGTTCCCAGGTATCGAAGAGAACCCCGGGCCCATTTAAATGAGAAGGAAGGTGAATGGGACTTTCTCATGACGGGGCAAGTTAACGTCTAAAACTAAAGATTAATTTTATAGTTAGAAAATTGCGTATAGTTTACATATTAGATATACTTATCTGAGGGGAAGTTATGTAGAAAAGGTCATCCGCATAAGCAGCAACCTTATGTTCTGCTTTATTGACTAGGACACCACGTATATCAGGATTCTTATGAATATGCCCTAGTAAAGACTCTAAAAGTAAAATAAGGATTAAGGGGGAAAGGGGGCACCCTTGTCTCGTACTGTTAGCAATCGAGAAAGGTTAAGAAAAAAAGCCATTAACTCTAAATGAGTCAGTGGGGTGCCGATAGAGGGCTTGAATCCATTCAAGCAGGTGGGTTGGTATACCTATATGAGTAAGAACCTGTTGCATATACAGCCAATCCAAGCGATCAAATGCCTTCTCTGGCCAAGAAGATTAGTGTGGGAATTTTATTTGTGGTAGCGTCATAGATCAGATTAAGTGTACAAGTGGTGTTTTCCCGTGCCTCCCTATAAGGCAAGAACTCGAGTACTGAATTACATTTTGGAGTACTGGAGTAAATCTGCATGGTAATATACTGGGAAAAACTTTTACTTCGCAATTCAGCAGCGATATTGGCCTGTAGCTTGCACAGGACCCAGGTTCCTAGTCAGGTTTTAGGATTATGGTAATTTGAGTCGTCAACGAGTCCAGTGGAAGGGAGTGATCCCAAGATGGCGCGTTGAAGGCAGCCAGGAACAGCTGAGTGAGTTAAGGGAGAAAGCTTTTGTAGTACACTTTTGTAGTAAACCCGTCCGGTCCTGGAGCCTTACCTGTAGGTACCCTAGATATAGCCGCCTGTAGTTCTGTTGACAAATGACAAAGTTTCCTCGGATATTGTTAAAAGACCCGAAGAATGGAGATATTCCTGTATGACTTTGATTGCATTCTCGGGAGGAGGTGTAGTAATGTTTTCTTTTAGATTATATAATAGAAATCTCGGAATGATTCAGCTATGTCTTGGGAAAAGTGTAGAGTTCTACCAGAGCTGGAGTTTACTCTGGAAACAAAGGTATGAGGTCTTTTAACCCGAATCGAATGCACCACATGCCACTTTTCTTAATATAATAATAGAAAAAGGCTCTGCACTTGTCAAGTTGGGCTTTAGCCTAAGAGCAGCATATGGCATTCATTTTCTCACGTATCGCCAACAGTTGAGCCTCTACATCTGTCTAGGGTGTGTAGTTCCTGAAATAATTTGGCAAGATGTGCCTGACAATCTTTTTTAAGTTTTTGGCCCTGCTGTATTAAAATAACCCTTATGTAGCATTTATGTGCTTCCTATACAGATAGTGGACTAGAGACAGATTTGTTGTTAGGAGAAAAAAGGTCTGCAATTTACTTTCCAGCTTAGATTCGAATTCTTCGTAATGTAAAAGGGTTTTATTAAATCGCCATGAACTGGATTTGGGAGGGTTAAGATCTGAGACCATAGCGAGGGAAATTGAGGCATGATCCAAGGTTATTGTACCAATCTCAAATTAATGCATAAAGGGGAGAAAAAAATCTATACGTGAGTAAGTTTTATGTACTGGAGAATGGAATGTGTAGTCACAATCTGTGGGGTGGTGTATTCTCCATATTTCAACTAATTGGTGGAGGGACAGAAGATTTTTCAGCTGTCGTATAGTGGAGTATGGAAGGTGGGAGGCACACCCACCCATGACACATCATGTGTTGGATCCAAAATAAAATTGAAGTCGCCACCTATCACCAGTGTACCCTCAGCAAATGTGTCTTCGATGTCCAGGAATTCCTCTAGAAAAGGGATTTTATTAGTGTTGGGAAGGTAAAGGTTGACTAAAGTAAACAGCTGCCTGTGAATCTTTCCCTTGACTAGTGTCACGCTCGGGGAGACAGAGTCACTAGGGGGCGCTACGGATTGTACAGGAGCGGTGTGAGCCCTGAGAGAAGGGCCAAGGCACAAAGTCCACGCAGTAACCAGGTCTTCTCCAGAGCCTCTGATGGTGAGGATGTTGCGCTTCTGGTTACTGTCAGGTTGCTATCATTGGGCACACCACCCTGGGCAGGACGAAACACGGTACTAAATCACAAAGCAGAATAATAGTTGCGGAAGGTCGGGGTCGAGGCAGGCAGCAAGCAAGGGAGGTCAGGTCACAAGCCAGGGGTCAATTACCAGGGATGCAGGAGACAGACACCAGTGGCACAGGGGTTACTGCGAACACAGGGAACACAGGAGACATTGGAAGCAACAGGTGGCACAGGTGACACAGGGATATCCACAGACAGAGAGGAACACTAGAACAGCACAAGAGAAATTGCTGGGAAACAACAGACTGGGCAACACAGGAGCAGGACACGGGAAACACTGGATTAAGCAACAGGTGTACAGGAACTAGCTCAACAGAACTAGGGGCTCAGCACTAGTGGAGACTTATTGCACAAATACTGAATGTGTGTGAGCTAGCTAAACAGCCAGGGATGATAAAGAGGCTTTTTTCTGATTGGCAAGCAGATTGAGCAAAACTGATAAAGCTTGGGATCAGAGGCACACTCGGAGTCAGAACTGCTTGCATGTGCAGTAGAGAGATACCTGCGCTTCAGCGAGGAAGAGGTAAGTGGGACAACTAGGAGGTATCTCCCATCTGGATCAGCATGTATAGCAACAAGAGATCAGAATACTGAACCCCTTTGACTTAGAATCAGGGGAGGAGTTGTCTAAAATCAGAGGTTTTTAAGTGATGGTATTTTATCATGGGGAAAATGCATTTCTTGACGGAACGCAATTTGGCCCCATAAACAAATGAGTACATTAAGATCAATTGAACGTTTAGTTGTCGAATTAAGGCCTTTGGCAATAATAAAGGACAGTTTAAGTGGCATTAAACAGTAGTGCAAAAATTAGGTGTACCTTCCTCATTTGGAAAAAGGATGAGGGGGATACCTGGATAGGAGGGATGAGGAATGTGACTCGCAGGTATGAGAATAAGTACGAGATAAAACAGAAAAAGGTAGACAACCCTTTTATGTAAGGTAAAAATTCTGTTTGTTAAGGTTTTTTTTAAGAGGCTCTTGGGTGCTCCTTCTGCACATGCCCGAGCATCTTGGCATGCACAGAAGGAGCCTTTTCGTGAAAGGAGAAAAATTTGCTGATCTCACCCATGCACAGTGAGATCGGCATGTTTTTTTAGCTCAATCTCGCGCCTAGGTTGGGTGACATAGGAAGAAGAACCCAGAAGAAAAGGCGAAAATGGCGCCGCCCGACATGCCGGTTTGAAGATGGATGCCGGGACGACGCAGGACCCGATGGAAGACACCTCCAGACCGATCGACTGCGCTGCGGTTTTCAGGGTAAGAGGATTTTTTTTGTTTTAGGCAGTTTTGAGTTTAGTTCCTCTTAAAACTTCCATAAAGGCCATCTTCAGTGGATTTTGCTGATGAAGGCCTTTCTTGCCTGGTGACTTCCTATCATAAAAAAGTTTTATTGACCTTTATAACCTAGGATTAACTCCTGAGCATAAATCAGGAATTCCAGACATGAATTCTGATCATCGGGTAAGGCCAAAAGATTAGTAGTAGCCAAAACCCTGTATGCAGCCAAGAAGATGCTGGGAAAGAGCCAGCCTTAGAGTACAAATGTGACAGATAGGTGCTTAATTTGTGCTGTGTTTTGTCAGGATTACAAGTGTGTTGCTAGTGTGTAGTTTGAGTCAAATGGGTTGATGTAGTTAATCTAACTTATTAGGAAGAGGGGGAAGTATAAAATGTGGTTTATTACTTTTAAAGTAATAATAATGAGTGACTTATTGTGCTCCTAAATAGGGCCAAAATGCCTTTATGCAAAAATTGTTGAGAGAAATTGCCTCTAAATCAAAGGATACTGTCATTGTTTTAGGTGATACTAATTTACAGTTGTATCATGTCCCTGAAAAAACAATTGTACCCCGTTATCGTTCCCTCTGTAAGCAAAGCCACAAGTTTGCTTTATTACTAAAAGATCACAACTTGGTTTATATCTGGAGGGAGATCAACCCCTCAACGAAAGATTATACCTTTTACTCTGTGGCGCACAAGCAATACTCACGTATCAATCACATTTTAATCCATCCTCAACTTGTACCCTTGGTCAGCAACCAAGCTTGTGGTTCGGATGGATTCTCCAATGCCTGCTTTAGGATCTTTGGTCCCAAGGTAGCTACTCATCTCATTGAGTATTTTAACAGGAAACCAAGCATATATTAGTGTCATATCCCAGGGAAGGATACAGCAGAAGTAGCTAACTACAGACCCATATGGCTTATAAATTGCGATTTAAAGATCATGACAAAAATATTGTCGTACACCTTTATTCCTTTCTAGGAGATTATATCCATCCAGATCAGGTGGGCTTCCTCCAATACAAACAAGCCCCGGACCAAACCAGAAGATCAATTGATTTTATTTCTGCAGTTCAATCTAACAGGGACGCTCCCCTAGACAGACAGGCTATGCTACTATCAATTGACCTGCAAAAGGCCTTTCATATCTTGGCACTACCTGTTTTAGGTCTTGAGAACTTTGGGTTTTGGTCCGTATTTTGCTAATTTGCTTTGGACCCTTTATGAAAAACCTTTTGCAAATATATCTCTGGGAGGCTTCCTTTCTACAAATATCCTGATCAAAACAGGGACTAGACAGGGCTGCCCCCTTTCCCCTTTTATTCACTTTGGCCAGAGCCTTTGGATTGAATGGTGTTAAAAAGGTATTCACTGTGGTGGCTCCGAGCATAAATGTGCTCTTTTTGCGGATGACATACTCATGTATGTGACTTCCTCCTTGACCAGGCTCCCGAATCTTTTCAAATTGCTAGACAAATTTGCATTCTTTTCAGGCCTTCAAGTGAATCATTCCAAATCACAAGCTCTATAATAACTTGCCTATTGCCCTGGTAATACAGCTAAAAGGGAATTTTGTTTTTGTTTTGTTGGGGTAATGGGTCTTACCTCTACTTACCAATCATTAAACCAAGCAAACGATCCGCCCTTATTCAAAAGAATTCTAGATGACTTGAACCGATGGTCTACATACCCTCCTTCTTGGTAGGCCATATCTCCACAGTCAAAATGAACGTCCTTCCTAGGATACTCTAACTGTTTCATTCATTGCAAATTCAAGAACCCCACCACTCTCCACTTCATTTGCAAAACAAGATTATGATGTTTACATGGGG
Organism: Pyxicephalus adspersus; assembly: GCF_032062135.1. NCBI lineage: Eukaryota > Metazoa > Chordata > Amphibia > Anura > Pyxicephalidae > Pyxicephalus > Pyxicephalus adspersus. Next base: position 62,460,305 of record NC_092859.1, read on the forward strand.
TGGGAAAAGAAGCAGGATCCAAAAAGCCACAATGTTCACACCTAAAAGTTATGGGGGCTTAGGGGTCCCAAACCTTAAACAGTATTATATAGCTGCTCAAAAAGCTCAAATTTCATTATGCTCTTTTCCAGCTGCTTGTCCTCAATGGTGTCACACTTACCTGTTCCTCACTAAAGCAGAGGCATCACTCTCCTGCACATGCTTGCAGTTCTGATGCTCGGCGTGCCTGTTTACAAGCTTTATCAACTCGGTCCAATTCCGCAGGGCAATCAGGAAATAGCCTCTTGATCAGACCTGGCTATTTAGCTAGCTCACAAACTGTATTTTTTGTTTGTGCAACAAGTCTATACTAAGTGGCTCAAGCTCCCTAGTTCTGTGATCTAGTTCCTGTACACCTTAATCCAGTGTTTCCTGTGTTCAGCTCCTGTGATAACCCTTCATTGTCCAGTTTGTTGGTTCCCAGCCAACTTCTTTGTGCAGTTCCTATGTTCCTGTCTGCCTGTGGATATCCCTGCATCACCTGTACCTCCTGCTGTTTCCAGTGTCTCCTCTGTTCCTTGGTTCCCTGTGCCTGCAGTGGCATGTGTGTCATTGCTGTCTGTCTCCTGGATCCCTGGCTTTTGACCCCTGGCGTGTGACCTGACCTCTCTTGCTTGCTGCCTGTCTTGACCCTGGCTTTCCTTGACTATCCTTCTGCTAAGTCATTTGGTGTCCGTGCTTTGCCCACCTTGGTGTGCCCAAGGACCGCAACCTGGCAGTAACCCGCGGTGCAACATCCTCACTATCAGAGGCTCTGGAGAAAACCTGGTTACTGCTTAGACTCTGCGCCTTGGGCCTACTCAGGGTTCACCCCACCTCCGTGCAAGCCACAGCACCCCCTAGTGGTCCTGTCCCTCTGAGCGTGACAAATGGGTCACTATAGAGGAACCGGCTTGTCTTCCCTGGTCAATTCACTCCACACTGTGGATCAATAAGCATTCTAGAAATATCACCTGATGCCCTACTCTCACCCATTCTCTCTTTAAGTGTGGGATAGACAGGTCAAATACTAAACTACTTTCATCCCACGATCCTCTCACTCCATTATGGAGAAACCCTGAGTTTTCCCCAGGTTGTACTTCAAGCAGGTTCCAATGGTGGCAGAACAAAGATTTTAGATGCATCAGAGACCTAATAGATGTCAGATCAATGTTTAGTTTTGAATACTTAACCAGCAAAAGGAAATTGCTTAACACAAATATTTTCGCTTTAGACAACTTAAATCTTATATCAGTGCTAAAATTAGGCACACTACTATATCCATGCACTCTACTCCCTTTGAAAGCTCTTGCCACTCCATAGCTGACACTAAGGGCCAAATCTTGAAAACCATGAAATTAAAATATATGAGCTCTTGGGTAACAGACTTTCAGCATTTCCTGGGATTTGGAAGAATGGTGTGAAGTACTGCATTCCTTGTCCAAGGTATCACTCAACTCTTCTTTAATTGAATCGAATGACTAAGTTTTATTACGGTGGTACTTGGTCCCAGACCGCATCTCCAAATATCAACCTTCTTCCTACCTGCTTTGTTTTAGAGGATGTGACTCAGGAGGAACAATAGTTCCCATGTGGTGGTCATGCCCAATAGCCCAGAGATTTTGGTCTGATATAGTCAATATAATTTCGAATGTTCTACAACTAGACTTACAAAGCTCTGCAGAAGCGGCTCTTTTTAGTAAAATAGACCAAATTATATCTAAACCTGCACAAAAACTAACTAAGCTTATTCTCTTAGCAGGGAAGAGAGTGCAGCGGGGTGCCGCTCCATCGTTCCCCTCCCCTCTCTATAGAGCCGAATGGTGCTGTATCGTACAGCACTCGTTCATGCATCGTGCAGTGGTTAGTCGTTGGAAAGGATCGTGAAAGATCCTTTCCAACGACAATGATTGCACGTGTGTACATAGCCTTAGAGATACAGTGGGATACCCCAAAGATGTTACCTAAGCATCTTTTGTCTTATTTGTATGTGAGACATTAGTGTGTACAGGTATATCAAGATGTGTTATCAGATTGTTCATTTTGCACTTACTATTTCCTATCATTCTTTATTGCATGTAATTGGAAGGTTTATCACACTCACTTGATTTATATTGTTGTATTTAATGTTGGATCAACTGCTGTTCACATTATGCGAATGTTACTGTTACTTTAATTTCAGAAAAGCAAGTTGTGCACGCTTGAGAGCTTAGGCAACCTCAAGGAAATGTTCTCTATTACCTGACTTACCTGTCTCCCTCAGTGTGACAGGGGAAATATCATATGTAGTATTATGTTGTAGATACTCTCCAAGTGCATGCTCAGCGTCCCTCCTGCTCTCTCCTGCACCCCAAAACACCAGGGCACAGAGTGGTGCCGCGATCAATGACATCCTGGAACAAATGGAGGCAATCAAGGCTGACTGCTAAAGCAGTCTTGTCACGAGCATTGGGCAAGATGGCGCCGGTCAGTCCCTCCACAGACCATGCGGCTGCAGCCACCAATGAAGTGAGTGAGCTAGACATCTTCATGGACAGCTCTCCTTTCTTATCATCACAACAGTCAGTTACTGATCAACACGGCATGCTGGAAAAATTCCAGGCGATGCGGCATTTGGCTCTTGAGCTCTAAGGAGATGGGAGCCATAGGCCACTGTACTTTACAGCTTGAACACCATGGATGCATGGATGATGTTACGACAGTGCTTGTGGGTCATGAAGAGGACCTAGACCACCTGACGCAGGAGATACAGGTACTACATTATAGGTTAGAAGATCTAAAGAATAGATATCGCCACTAGGGATGAGTGAGATTTGTAATTTCAATCGGGAGTCCGCCACTGTAGGACAGCATCAGCAGCAAACTGTTGGAGGCAGCAGCACAAGTTGTGAAACAGGTCTGAGATGTGTGCGGAGCACCAGTACACTGGCAGATGTATTGAGAGGGCGGAATACAACCATATCACCATGTCGCCATATACAGCTGGACAACCAGGCACGGAAAGTGGGACGCTATCTGTCCTTCACCGCTGACTGGGTGACCTTGCATAGCTAAGTGGGCGGTAGTCTGCAAGAGGCATTACAGCACCTGGTACCCCCACTGAGGGGTGTGGTGGGAAAGCATGGGCCACCCCATTCCCCTCCCTCCTCCTTCCTTCTACCGTCAAGCCCTCTCTTTTCGACACTCCTCCTGAAAGGCCAGCAGCGGAGGACACTGTGTTTAAGCAGGCATGTCACTTCGGCTCCCTCAAGCACACGTGTTCCTAGCCAGTGCTGAAACTGGTGTCCTTTGGGGAGAAAAGTCACACCGCCAGAGAGCTCTTGCACAGAGAGGTTGAGGCTTGGCTGACACCCTCCCGGCTCACAACAGGCAACGTAGTGTGTAACAATGAGGCATCCTTGTGGCCGCGCTGCGCATGGGCCGCATAACACATGTGCCCTGCTTTGCGCACATACTGAACCTGGTGGTGCAGAAGTTCCTCCACACGTACCCAGGACTGCAGGACCTACTGAGACAGGCTCCCTCCATCTGCAGCCATGTCCACCGATCCCCTATTGCCACCGCGGTGCTTAGCAAGATCCAGCGCCAACAGAGGCTGCCACCGCATAGACTCACATGTGACACTGTGACTAGATGGAACTCCACCCTGCACATGCTCCAGCATCTGTGTGAGCAAAAGCTAGCCATCCACCATTACTTGGTCAGCATGGTGCATGGAGGCAGCGAGGTCCCTTGGTACAGCCACAATACTGAAATATTTTACCAGTGGCTGCAGATGGAGACGCTGTGCAGGGTACTGGCCCTCTTTGAGCAGGCCACAAACATTGAGTCAGGAGCGGTCAGGCTGGAACGACGTCATACCCATCATCTTTCTGCTTGATATTACTCTGTGTGGCCTGATGGAAAGTGGAGATGGGAGAAGAGGGGAAGAAATAGGGTGACATTACACTCCATAGTGCACAGCCAGCATCCGGAGGATGAGCCCAGGGAACCATTACGTTGGCCCTTTTCTGGCTTGTTGTGGTGCTTACCACAGCAGTAATGAGGAGGATTGTCACGGTAGCTGCAAGGCAGGAAAGTGGAACCTCTGTGTCACCAGCTCAGTGGGTAGATACCTGCACAGGGCGCGGAGTCTAAGCAGCTGCCCAGTCTTCACCAGAGCCTCTAGAGGTAAGGGTGTTGCGCTCCGTGCAGGCAGACGCAGGTGAGTGCTAACAAGCAGGAACCAAAACGTAGCTTGGCATGGAACTCCTTGCGTAGACGGGGAGCATTGACATCCTTACAAGGGACCAAGGAACTTTTATCAAGGCCATAGCCCTTCCAATGGACCAGGTACTGTAAAGAACCCTGGACGAGTCTGGAGTCTAGTATCTGCTCAATCTCGTACTCTTCTTCAGAGGCAGTAGAAACGGTACCAGGAGATTTAATCTTTTTGGAAAATCTGTTAAAAAAACTGGCTTGAGAAGTGATACATGACAAGAATTGTGAATCTTCAAAGATGGAGGTAGTTTTAACTTGTAAGTGACTGGATTGATTTGTGACAGCACAGAAAAAGGGCCAATGAAGCGAGAAGCAAGCTTGGGAGATGGCATTCGCAGGCGGATATACTTGGAGGAGAGCCATACTTTGTCACCTGGAAAAAACTGAGGAGCAGGAGTTCTGTTCTTATTAGCCCATTTCTTGAAGTGTACAGAAGTGCGTTGCAAACTTTCTTGAACCTTCCTCCAAACTTGCTGAATGCTGTCAGCAGTAGCAGCTGGAACAGGTACGTCAGAAGAGGATGGGACTGGAGAAGGGAGCCTGGGGTGACATCCAGAGACAATGAAGAAGGGGGTCTTACTCGTGGATTCGTTGGAGCGGTTGTTGTTGGATAGTTCAGCCCAAGGCTGGGAGCTGACATAAATGCGGAGATATTGCTCTAGTGACTGATGTTTTTTGCTCCGTTTGCCCATTAGACTGAGGCATGGTAGGCAGACGAAAAGTCCAACGTGATGTCAAATAGTCGACAGGGAGCTCTCCAGAAGCGGGATGCGAATTGGACCCCCGGATGTGACACAATGTGAGATGGCAATCTGTGCAAATGACTTCTTTAAGGAAGATCTTTGCCAAGCCGAGGGAAGACCAGGTAGGGGGCTAAAATGGGCCATTTTAGAGAACCTATCCACCACTACCCAAATTGTGTTAAACCCATTAGAGGATGGAAGATCTGTTATGAAGTCCATTGAGATGCAAGTCCACAGTTTCTCAGGAATTTGGAGTGGCTTTAAAGGACCAGCGGGGGATCTGTGAGGCACCTTGTGCTGGACACACACAATTGCAAGAAGCCACAAAGTCACTCACATCTTGTCTCAGATTTGGCCATCAGTATTTGCGGCTGATTAGCTCAAAGGTTTTGTTTTGCCCATGGTGACCAGCACACCTAGAGGCATTTCCCCATTTGAGAATCAATCGTTTTCCCAGGAGGATTAAACGACTTCCCAGGAGGGATCTGGTCCAACCGGACTGGGGCCATGGGCACAATTTGGGCAAAGTGCTTCCGGTGACCAGATCTTACAGCTCCCCTCCTTTCCCATAGAAGTAATTGGGGCAATTAAGTAGAATAGTTTTTAATGAATTGACGATAGTAATTTGCAATGCCGAGAAATCTCTGAATTGGTTTTAGCCCTAGTGGTTGTGGCTACTCATGCACAGCTGAAAGTTTATCCGGATCCATACATAAACCCTCTGCAGAGACAATGTAACCTAAAAATGGGACCTCAGAGAGCTCAAAGTGGCATTTCTCCAACTTGGCATAGAGTCTATTTTCCCGAAGCCGTTGCAGGACTGTCTTGACATGGTCACCGTGAGTAGGGAGATCCTTAGAGTAGACTAGGATGTCATACAGATAAACGACCACGCATATATAGAGCAGATCACAGAAAATATAGTTTACGAAATTCTGAAAAACCGCTGGTGCATTACAGAGCCCGAATGACATTACCAAATATTCATAACGACCATCCTGGGTGTTGAAGGCAGTTTTCCACTTGTCCCCTTCACGAATGCGGATCAGATTGTAGGCACCACGCAGATCCAACATCGTAAACACAGTTGTCCCTTAAAGTCGGTCAAAGAGTTCAGAAATAAGGGGCAGAGGATACTTGTTCTTGATGGTGATCTTATTTAAACCTCTGTAATCGATGCAGAGATGTAGGGAACCATTCTTATTTTGCACAAAGAAGAACCCAGCCCCTGCTGGGGATGACGATTTTTGAATAAAGCCCCTCTTCAAATTCTCCCAAATGTATTCTGACATGGCAACTGTCTCAGGGATGGAAAGAGGGTACACTCTACCCTGAGAAGGGGAAGAGCTGGGGACCAGATCAACGGGGCAATCATAAGGACAGTGCAGTGGTAGTGTCTCAGCCTGTTTTTTTGCTAAAAACGTCAGCAAACCCCCAGTACCCAAGCCAGGAAGCGGGCAAGCAGCAGAAAAGCAGATTTGCTGGACAGGAAGTAACCTTGGAAGGCACTCCTGAAAGCACGCGGCACTCCAAGAAAGTATGTCTCCTGAACTCCATTTAATAACCGGAGCATGTTTGCGGAGCCAGGGCAACCTGAGAAGGACAGGATGAACTGCTCTGGGGATGACCAGAAAGGAGATGGTTTCAGTGTGTAATGCCCTGAGCTTCATAGTAGGAGGCACGGTGGCATGCTGAATACTGCCAGGCAGGAGACTATCCCATTCACCACGGATACCATTAAAGGGTTTGATACCATTAAAGTTTCTGGCTGCGCCGGAGTCCAGGAAGGCCTGGGACCAAAAACAGTGACCCTTGCATGAGATCTGTACTGGAAACGTAATCTTGGCAGGTGAAGAGGAAATAGGTTTACCTAGGGGACCCTCTTCCAATCTCCCTAGGCACTGGCGTTTGGGGCCTTCTGTGGGCAGTTAGACTTAAAGTGGCCCTCTCTGGCACAATACATGCAAGATTCTGGTCCCTGTGGCGGGCGTGTTCTTCTGGAGACAGTTGAGCTCAATCTATTTGCATGGGTTTTGTCGCCAGAGGAGGAGGATTCTGGAAATTGGGAGCCAATTTTACAGTACGCCGGACTTTCAGAGTCTCCTGCGCTCGTTTCTGGAAATGAATGTCCACCCAAATGCAGAGGGATACCAGGTCATCCAGTGTAGATGGAAGGTCTCAACCGGCAAGTTCACCTTTGATATGGCTTGTGAGGCCCTGCCAGAACACTGCCACAAAAGCTTTGTTGTTTCAATTCAGCTCTGTTGTCAGTGTTCGAAATTTTACTGCATACTGGCCAACAGAGAGGGGGGCTGGACGTAGGCGCAGGATTTCTGATGCCGCGAAGGAGGCTCGGCCGGGTTCATCGAATACTTGTTGAAAGATCTGCAGGAAGGTGTTGAAGTCATTCAGAACAGGATCCCCCTTCTCCCAAAGGGCGATGCCCATGCCCATGGGGAAGATCCAGGGTTGCAACTAAAACTGGATTTGACATTGGTTAATAAATCCCCGACAGAGCTTGGGGTTACCGGAGTAGCAAGGAGGAGTGGGGATCCGTAGCGTGGAGTAGGGTGGCATAGAGGATGGGATTGTAGTCGGATCTGGAGGCACTGGAGCTGAAGCTAGAGTTGCAGAAGCTAAGGTAGGGGACTGGTAATGGCTGACTGTTAGGGTTTGTTAGGGCGTTATTCATACCTTTAATAAAGTCCACCAGCTTTATTTGCAACGACTCCTGCTGCTGTATCTGTTGCTGCAAATCTTGCATGGAGACAGGAAGCTGGATTGTCAGCGGGGTCCATGGCCTGAACAAACTGTCACATTAGCTGCAAGGCAGGATAGTGGACCCTCTGTGTCTCCAGCCCATTGGGTAGATACGTGCACAGGGTGCAGAGTCTAAGCAGCTGCCCGGTCTTCACCAGAGCCTCTAGAGGTGAGGGTGTTGCTCTGCGGGCAACTGCCAGGTTCTGGCCCCCGTGCACACAGAGGCAGGTGACTGCTAACAAGCAGGAACCAAAACGTAGTGCCAGAGAGAAATCCAAAAGAGCAGTCAAACAAGCCAAAGGTCAGGGCTGGCAGCAAACAAGGGTTATCAGGAAACAGGCAAAAGGTCAGGACAGGCAGCAAACAGGGGTTGTCAGGAAACAAGCCAAGGTCGGTACACAAGGAATCTGTTGCCAGGTCACATCCTTAAGAAGGGAATGTCAGGTGATGGGCGTGGATCAAGTGAGCCGCAGACATCAATACTACCAGCAGAGAGAGTGCAGTTGCTGAGATAATCTCAGGTGTTATTCAGATGTTTGCCAGCAGAGGGAGTGCGTCTGGGCTATGCCCTGTTTCTCTAAAGCAAGGGAGCAGCTGACAGAGGATCACCTGACTTTGAACAGGAAGTATGCAGAGTGTTGGACCCAGAGGCAGAGATGGTGCTGGGAGCAGGGGACTGCAAGAAGGGTGAGCAAGAAGGAAGCACAGATCCCCTGGACCTGCAGGGATCTGTGACATGGATGCCTGTCCTGACAGTAGTGATGCCATTCATTTTTGGGTCAACAGGCTTGAAATCTACCCACAGTTGGCACAGTATGCCATCAAGCTTCTATCGTGCCCGGCATCCAGTATTCTGTCCGAAAGAACTTTCAGTGCCACTGGTGGCATGGTCATGGACAACCGATAACGCTGACAACCGCTGAGCCTGCCTCGGTTGAATTTTTCCGCTATTTATCGCAACGTCCAGGGGTGGCATTCATCGCCAATGTCATGCTTGCCATTGTGCCAGCTAGCAATAAACTTTACATTTCTGCTGCTTCCGGGAGGCCAACAAGCTGCTGATGAAAACCCCCAGTACTGCCACACTAATAGGTACCCCTGCCTTTGCTTAATTTTTCAGCTAAGTATTGTAAGATTGATTGTGGCATTCATGTCATCCACTTCATGATGCAAACTAGCAATATCTGGCACCACAGACCACAGCAACAGTGCTGGTGCACAAAACATCTTGGTCTGGCCCTTCCACATTTAATCACAAATTTCAGATATTTGTATTACACACTCCTGGGTGGCATTGACAATGGACTACACCCAGCTCTAGGTGCCAGTTACCAATGCGGTTCCTGCTCTGTCTCAGGGCCCACCGCCTCCTCGTGCTGCTGCTGCTGCTGCCGCCTGTCAGTACTCTATTCAGTAAAATTGTACACTTCTGGGTGGCATTGATGAGGCACTACACCCAGCTATAGATGCCAGTTTCCATTGCGGTCCCTGCTCAATCTAAGGGCCCACCGCCTCCTCCTGCTGCTGCTGCTGCCGCCTGTCAATCCTCTATTCAGTAAAATTGTACCCTTGTGGGTGGCATTAACGATGCACTACGCCCAGCTCTAAATGCCAGTTGCCAATATGCTCCATGCTCTATCTCAGGGCCCACTGTCTACTGTTGCTGCTGCCTGTCAGTACTCTATTCAGTAAAATTGTACACTTCTGGGTAGCATTGATAGTGCACTACACCCAGCTCTAGATGCCAGTTACCAATGTGGTCCTCGCTCTGTCTCAGGGCCCACCGCCTCCTCCTCCTGCTGTTGCTGCTGCCGCCTGACAGTACTCTATTCACTAAAATTGTACACTTATGGGTGGCATTGATGATGCACTACACACAGCTCAAGATGCCAGTTACCAATGTGTTCCATGATCCATATCAGGGCCCAACGCCTCCTCCTCCTGTTGCCTTTGCTGCTGCCAGTCGGTACTCCATTTAGTAAAATTGTACACTGCTGGGTGGCATTGATGATGCACTACACCCAGTTCTAAATGCCAAGTCTCCATGTCAGCCGCCTCCTCCTCCTGCTGTTGCTGCTGCCGCCTGTCAGTGCTCTATGCACTAAAAGTGTAAACTTCTGGGTGGCATTAATGATGCACTATACCCAGCTGTAGATGCCAGTTACCAATGCCATCCACGCTCCAAATCGGGGCCCACCGCCTCCTCTTGCTGCCGCCTGTCAGTAATCTATTCAGTAAAATGTACACTTCTGGGTGGCATGAACGATGCACTACACCCAGATCTAGATGCCAGTTACCAGTCCGGTCTCCGATTTGTCTCAGGGCCCAAACGCCTCCTCCTGTTGTTGCTGCTGCCGCCTGTCAGTACTCCATTCAGTAAAATTGTACACTTCTGGGTGGCGTTGACGAATCATTACACCCAGATCTAGATGCCAGTTACCAATGTGGTCTCAGCTTCTTCTCAGGGCCCAATCGCCTCCTCTTGTTGCCTCTGGCATTGACGAGGCACTACACCCAGCTATAGATGCTAGTTACCAATGCAGTCCCCGCTCAATCTAAGGGCCCACTGCCTCCTCCTCCTGCTGTTGCTGCTGCCGCCTGTCACTACTCTATTCACTAAAATTGTACACTTCTGGGTTGCATTGATGATGCACTACACCCAGCTCTACATGCCAGTTACCAATGAAGTTCACGCTCCATCTCAGGGAACACCCCCTCCTCCTGCTGCTGCCTGTCAGTACTAAATTCAACAAAATTGTACACTTCTGGGTGGCATGGACGATTCACTACACCCAGCTGTACATGCCAG